>NC_133620.1:43673284-43973284 GCF_048593235.1 Sminthopsis crassicaudata
AGGAGAGTTCAGGAGAGAGAGGGGAAGGTATATAGGTAGATAAATAGATAAGTATGGACGGACTGGTCAGCCAAGCAGGCAGTGATACAGACAGGTAAGCAGGCAAGCTGCAGAGAGCCACATCAAGCTTTCTTTTTTTAATGTTTTCCAGCTGATCCAATTGAACTACACATGCGGAGTCCCAGCTCAGATGCAGTGTTGACCCCTATTTCCTCCCAGTTGCTTTGTGTGCCTTTGCGACTGCCTCGGGGATACTATGTTTTAATCGTATGAGAACTCACAAGTTAATGTTTTCTCGTGGGCTAAGCCGATGTAACACTAACATGAGCTACTCAAAACTAAACAATTCAGTCCACCTTTTCCTCTAAACTAAAAGGCTCCAACCGACTGCTTTCATTGAAATGGTTGCATCTGAGATCAAGGACTAATTCATTTCTATTGTTTTAAATCTAGAGTCTGGTACACAGGAGGTGC
The DNA here is from genome assembly GCF_048593235.1 of Sminthopsis crassicaudata. Lineage (NCBI taxonomy): Eukaryota > Metazoa > Chordata > Mammalia > Dasyuromorphia > Dasyuridae > Sminthopsis > Sminthopsis crassicaudata. The sequence goes on from NC_133620.1 coordinate 43,673,759, forward strand.
TTAATAAATGCTTGTTTATGAATTGCTGATTGATCAGTGCTAATGGCCAGCACTTTCTACCCAGCTTGCTCTCTCTCTCTCTAGTTCGGCCTGAGAAGCCCCTCCCACATACCAAATTTTTTGTTGTTTTTGTTTGAAGGCCACACAAGTACATTTCATATTTTTGATGAATATTGATCCAAGCAGCCTGGCTAGGCTTGCATGTCTGGAATTATCTCCTTGAAAACTATTTGTTTTGGGTGTCATTGTGACTTTACTTACTGAACATGACAAATTCCAGTTTATCTTGGCCCTGTTTCAATCATCCAAAAATTCATCTCTACAGACTTAGTTTATTTTTCCCCCTTTGGAAGGAGGCCAAAATTTGCCACTACTCTTTTAAAAAAGAATGCTAGTGGAACTATCTTTACTGTCTTGTTAACTCTTCTGTTTGTGCTCAAAAATAAATCTAATTTCTCTGACAGGATTCATTTAAAAATTACTAGATTAATCAGGTTTCCTGATTGCAAAAATAGGGATTCTTCTAAATCAACATAATTTTTTTTCCTCTTCTACTTTTGGATAGGAGAAATTTTGGTTTTATCAGAATAGGGAAACACTAGATTGGAGATCACCTCCCTACAACATGATAGGCGACACTTCTGTAATGTGTTTCCTTAAATACACTTGATATTCTTACCTATCACTTGGATGTTAAATGATGTGTCGAAGGTCACACAGCCAACATGTGTCGTAAGCTGGATTTGAAACCAGTTTTTCCTGACATCAAAGCCAATCTGCTAGTCACTCTGTCATGGTGCTTTCCACTTAAAAATGAAATATTGTCCTTTAAGATGACCATCTAAGAGAGTTACAGAGAATGTTAGATTGAGAATCAGACCTTTAGGACTTGAAAGGGATCCTATAGATAGTGGAATCTATTCTCTTTATTTTAAATATAAAAAAGTGATTCTCAGAGAAGATAGCTAATTGGTAAGCCATCACATGGTGAGTTAAGAACAAATCTGGTTATAGATACCAGATCTCCTTACTCTCCTTAGCACAGTGCCTGGCACATAATAGGTATTATATCAATATTTATTCCCTTCCCCCTTTCCTTCCTAATGTTCTTTCCACTACCCTAAGCTGCCAGGTACCCACGTGATATAGTACATTAAGCTTCTAATTTGATCTTCAAAGATTATACAGAATGTTGAAATGTCAACGATTCCTCTTCTTTTTCATTTCCTCTGTCTGTTGTTCTCTTGGTCTTCATAAAAAATACAGAAATATGAGTAAAAAGAGCAAAGATATCAAAATTCGTTATTTGCCATAAATATGGAGATAAGTGCAAATAGTAAATCTTGTGAGTGCAAGTCATAAATAGATATTACAATGATAGGCACCATAGAAACAGATGACAGACACCCAGATTGAGAGATAGCACATTTACCCACTATTACATTTTCAATACATAGCACTTAACATCTCAAAGTCTTTTGTGCACACAAGCGAGAGACCCCACTACTTAAGGCCATATCAGAATACTGAGCAGTCAGAGCAAATATTTCAATGTCTGTGAAATGCAACATGACAAATACAACCCTACAAATATGCAAAATACTTTCAATTCCTTAGAATAAAATATTTCTTAAGAGCAAAAGAAAGAGATTATTTTTATGCTTTCCTTCTATTATATATTCTCAGTGATTATTAATTTATGGCCACTGCTAAGCATCCTTGGAATACAAGGAATGATACTGAACTCTGAGCCATGGGGATGTGCCTCACTTCATGCAATAGATACAGGTCTGGAAAAAAAATCACAGCCAAATCAAATCATATTTCAAATGCTCTGGGGGCTTTCTGTTGCCCAGAGTGACCTGATCCCCAAACACCTGTGGATTTGAAACAGCTTGATGGAATCCAAAAATGTCAAAATGGGGGATGCAAGGATCTGCTGTCTGAAATTTTACAAGGAATCAGACATTTATTATTGTTTTTAGTGAAATCAAGCAAGGTATAGTGGATTAAGTGTTAGACACAGTCAGAAATACCTAAGCTAAAATTCCATCTCTTGCAGCTGTGTAACCCAGGACAGGTCCTTAATCTCTCTGAATGATTTCCTTCGCCTGTAAAATGGAGCAAAGAAACTTGCATGACCTACTTCATAGATGAGGAAAATATGTTATGATAATGACATGTTGTCCTATCAAGTATTCATACTCTCTAAGTTACATTGAATGTAAAACTTTTAAAGTACAGAGACCTTAGGAAAGAAATAAAAATCTAGGAGGAAGAAAAAAAATTGTTCCTGTCACCCTTTCTGCCACTGGAGTTACTCTGAAGATATTTTCTATAAGTCAACAAAGTGACTCAGTGGTTAAAACACCTTGAATCAGGAAGCCCTGATTTCAAATGTGACCTCAGATACTTACTAGCTGTGTGACCCTGAACAAGTAACTTAACTTCACTGTGCCTCTGTTTTCTCATCTATCAAGTGGGAATAATAATAGCACCTTTCTCCCAGAGTTGTTGTGAGGATAAAATAAAATTGTATTTGTCAAATGCTACATAAATGCTAGATATTATTATTAGTTATAAATTGCCAGAAGGTGAATTTATATCATATTATATTTATTCAATTATAAAAGAAAGGCATCGTATTCAACTTTACAAATCATCTACAGAATTTTTTTCATCTATAGAATATTAAGCATGAAAGAATTAGAGCAGAATATCTTATATACCTATCTTATGACCTTTGTATCTGAACTTCATTGAACTAAGATGAGAAGAAATAAATTTAATGATAATAATAAATAATAATAAAATTTACATAGTACTTTAAAATTTTCAAAACATTTGATTGTTACAAAAATCTAAATAAATAGGATTAATGTGAATTTTTTTGTTTTTTTTTAATTTCAATTTGTTTCTAAAGAAATATAGAGGCAGTATAGCATTTTAGATAGTTACACCTGAAGTTAGGAAATTCTCCATTCAGCTTATAAATAGTTTAGCAATACTCCCAAGGCATAAATAAAACTTAGCAGTGATAAGAACTTTCCATGGTAAAGCGATTCACAGAATTGGGGTGGATGAATTTGTGGCTATCGAACCATCTTTCCCCCTATAATTTTGAAAAGGACATTTGAAAATTAGAACATTAATGCATTTTTGGTGGAGCTATGAACTGATCCAACCATCCTGGAAAGCAATTTGGAACTATGCCTAGAAATATCACTTAGATTTTATTCCAAAGAAATAAAAAACAAAAAGTAAAAGGACTTATATTTATAGAATTATTTCTATCAGCTTTCTTGTGGTGGCAAAAAATTGGAAATGTGGGAGATGACCATCAATTGATTGGTGAATAACTGAATAATTTGTGCAATGAAATACTATTGTGCTATAAGAATGATGAATAAAATGCTCTCAGAAAAACCTGACAAGATTTACATGAACTGATCCAAAGTGAAATAAACTGAACCAGAATATGTTATTTTACACAGCAACAGTGATACTGCATGATTATCAGCTGTCAACTTATTATTCTCTGCAATAAAATGAACTAAGACAATTCCAAATAACTCATGATGAAAAATGCTATACACCTCCAGAGAAGAACTGATGAAACCTTAATGCAAATTGAAAAGTACTCTTTTTAATTTTATTTTTCTTGGGGGGTTTTTGGCTTGTGTCTTTTTTTTTTAAACATGACTAGTGTGTTCTACATGACTGCACATTTATCACCTATATCAAATTACTTGTCTTCTCAAATAAGGAGGAGGAGAGAAGGAATTTGGAACTCTTTTTTTTCTATAAAAATAAAATTGGTTTTACATGGAATTGGGAAAAAATAAAAAGCTATTTTTAAAAATCATCTTTCAGCTGTTATAATCTAGAAATATAAAAGTATGCTAACTAAATATGAACAAGGTCTTCTGTTTTTATGCACTCAATATAATAAATTAATAAAAATAATTTTGATCCTTCTAAAATAATCTTAAGTTTGTGAGGGTATCTTTTATGTGTTCTTAATTGTCTGGTTTTTCTTTCTTAAATAGCAGTAGGAATAATCAGGCACTTTTTTTTTTTCATTCCCAGGATCACTGGCTCCTTTCTGCTAATTTCTCAATTCTTCCCAGATCAAGGAAACACAAAATCTAAAGAAAGTGAAGGGATTTTTTTTGGCATTATAATGTAGCTATTACTCCCCAATTTCTCACTAGAAATCTGTACAAAAACAAGCAATAGAAATGTGAAAGAGCGCATGTTACCAAAAGTGAATGGGGAGGAAATTCAGGGCCAGTAAAACAAAACTGAGATCCCTGTCTTGACAGTTTCAGAGGATGTGCAAATCGAATGTTCCAGTGCTAGAAAAATTACCTTCAAGGTATCTTCTTACATATAAATTAATCATCAGGACTTTTTTTTACAAGTTACCTATTTAATAGAAAGAAATGAAATTGTTTATTTATTTGAATAATATTTGATCCTAAAATTTCTCAGTGTGTAATCTCTTTGCATCTGTTCCTTCTTTTCTGTTTCTATAGCAACCACCATTATTCAGGCCTTCATCTCTTATAGCCTAGACCATTGTAAAAGCCTGCTAACTGGTCATTCTGCCTTCAGCATCTCTTTCCTCAATTCCATTTTTGCTAGATGGAGTCTTACCATTCATTAATCAGCAATTAATCTTTGCCAAAAAAGGATAGAAAATACAAGTAAAAGTAAGAATTTCTCAAGAGAGTAAACCTTTCCTTTCATTCTATTTAGGACTGCATATGAATTGAAGATTTTCTTTCTATATTTTCAAAATTGAGTATTTCAAAAGTTCTTTCATATATGTATGGGATTTTATTTTTTACAAATTCATAGATGGGTCATAATTTTAACCATACATCTAGACAATAATCATAACAAACTGTAAACTCATCGAATATCAAAGTGGCAAAGGACCTCAGAGATTATCTAATAAAATCCATATCTAACTGGAATTCCCCTCTACATAATGTCCCTAATAAGTTACTATCCAGCCTTAATTCACAGCATTCTTGTGAAGTAGAAGTCATCACTCCTTGAAATAGACCATTGCATTTATGTGTACACTTAATGTTAGAAAGCTTTTCTCCTGATTCTCTCTTTTGTGGCCAAATGAAACAAGTATAACAACCTTTCCAAATGGCAGGTATATGTTTAAAGAGAATTTTCAAGCTTCTCCTTAAATCTTCTTTTCCAGACTTAATATTCCCAATTCATTCAACTTACTATTTTATTTTTTGAAGACTGAGTTTCCCTCTCTTGTCCAGGCTACCACTCACTGAGCAATCCCACTACTGATCAACAGAATAACTTAGATCTGTTCCATTTCTTATTTGGACCAGTTCTTCTTTGCTTAAACAACCAAATGGTCTCTTGCTCCCTGGAACTCCCAGCATAAAATTCTGGACTTATTATGAATTCCTGATCAGCTACAGCTCTACTGTGACTCAAAAGTCCCCATTTCAGGAGATCCACCAGTCAGTAAGAGGCACTACAGACATGTACCATCTGCTCATCATTCATTTAAGACTTTAATACTATGATATCAATATGTACTCAGGAGCCATGTCACCTTGGCCTTGTTTATTAGCTTGTAACATCTAGAACTGATCCAATACCTTATATGTTGTCTGTCCAAGGTAAAGCAAATTAGGAATATAACTTCATTTGTTTTGGACATTCAACAAATGTCAACATGGTTTAAGATTACAACTGACCTTTTAGCTATCGATTTTCACTACAAACTAATACTGAACTTGAAATTGTGGATATCAGCTGTTAGTTTGCCATTATTATTCTCAATCTGTACTTGTATAATTGATTTTTATCTATATAGAGGACTTTCCATTCATCCCTTTTAAATTTAATTTTAGTAGATGTGGCTCATCCTAATCTGTTGAGATAATTTTAGCTTATGGTGGTATCCCATCCAATGGGTCATTCATTCTTTGGGAAACTTGAAAATGTTAGAAGTATGCCTTTTATATGTTTACTTGTCACTGTTAAGAATGTTGAATAGAATAGAGACAAGGACCAAACCCTAGAACACTCCACTGGGGACTTCCTTCTACCTTAATATAGATCAATTAATGAATTATCTTTGAATCTACTCCTTCAAACAGGTCTTGATCTTCCTTAGTGTAACATCATCCAGATCACATTGCTCTATATTTTTCACAAGAATCTCTCAAGAAATATCAACAGGTAACTAAAAACTAGGAATACTGGGTACATGATCTTCTCCTATCAATCTGGCAATTCTTTTGCATATTGCCTTTAGGATCCCTTTAGGCTTGTCTTATATCCAAGAAAGAACAAATTTATCAGTTATCACTTAACCATCTTCCTAAAATACCTCCTCCAATTCCAGTGAATGAGAGAAGACTCTGCTAAGGTTAAAAGAGCCTGAGACAAAGAAATAAGCCTGACTCCAGAATTATGGGGACTTTTTTATTTAAAAAACAACAACAACTAAGCAAGTATTCTTTTGCCAAGCAGTCCATTTTCTCAAGCCTAGCCCTGATTAGAACGCATAAGTCTTCAGTGGCATTTATATCAGGTAACTTTCTAAGCTAATGAAGCACATCTATCTCCATTTCTTGGAAACATTTCTTACCTTTCCATGATATGTGACATAGAACAAGGTCATGTCACAGTGTTCCATCTCCACTGGAGAATTAATCATGTCAGCATTACTCAAATCACATGACCTCTCATTTTTCTCATTTTCATTATTTACAAAATGAGGAAATTGGACTTGATTTCAAAAACCCCTTCAAACCAAATTCTACCACAGAGTGTTATTAACATTGAATATTAAAATTTTGCTAAGTATCTTTTTTGACACTATAAAAGAAAGATTCAAGGTAAGGGAAAAGAGAAGTAAATAAGTACAGCTCTTTTAATAACTTGAATTGTGGTCACCAAATTTTGGGCAGATTTAAAATGTGCCAAAGTATCCCTCCAACTTTTCTCCCACCCTTCATTTTTTTCTTGTGTTCCTCTTTATCTCTCCTCTTTCCCTTCTGGCTTCTTCCTTTCATTCCTTCCTATGCTTTGTCCCCAAAGTGGGTGCAAATGCATGTTCAGAGTTAGGTAAAGAATTAGAAGGGCAAATATTGTGGGATAAATAGATGAGTTTCAGTTTCTTTGTTCCCACAGGATTTCAAATCTCCATTACAAAATATGTCCCCTTACAGTTAGATGGCACTCTAGATTTCAAAATTATCTAAAAGGAAAATGGATTATTAAAGTGCTGTGGAACTGGTCAAAAGCTATATTAAGAAGTTCTATAGTTATTTGGAGAAAAAATAGTCTAAGTGATTTGAGATGAGGTAGTGTTGAGGGGAAAAAAGAGTTTAAAAAAGTTTGTCCTCGTTAGGCAGACTGAAATATGTGCCGTGTAAAACCCTGTGGAATTAAAAGACAAAATAATGTTTGAAAAGAAAGTTGGGGATACTTCCAGTATTTTCACATTAAAATTAGTCTGGGAAGAAGAAAAGTTATAAGTCTGAATTGGGCAGTAAATTGTACTTTTTCACTTCTCATTTTAAACTGAGGAATCCAGGACATTTAAATAATGTTCAGAAAATATTTAGATATTTTGTAGTTGAACATGCAAATCAGGAATATGTGTGTGCAAGTGGATAATTGGGTGCACACCAGGTGTAGCTGTGTCTGCAGCACCAATTTGCATGCCTAATCATGGAGGAAATGATTTGGTTGAGAATTTCTGCTCACATGGAAAACTTTAGCTGTTCAATGTAGATTCTGCATATACTTTCATTGCTTTCCTCTCTAGGTGAAATCCAGACAAGTGTTCCTATGAGCCTAATGCCCTTTGAAGTTAATCTTATTTTCTATTTCATGATAAATGTCATTTTAACATTTGAGGATTTGGGGGCCATGCACTTGCCAAATTCCTCAACTACATCGTTCTCCTTTGCAAAGGAGCCAGAAGCATTTGGGGCAATCTTGCAAGTTAGAAGGGAATGAAAAGGGTGCCTTTTTGTTGGGATCAATCAGTCAACATATTTTTGTTAAGCACTTACTCTATGATGTGTCAGATATTCATTCTGATCAGCCCTGGCGCGATACAGATATAAAAATGAAACAATTCCCGTAATTAAGTCTTTTAAACTCAATCATACTACTTCTGTTTTCCAAGTTTATCATCAAATGTACCAACATTCCAAGACAAAACTGAAATTTTGAGAAAAGCAAAGAGAGGCGATGTCATGGGAGTTAGAATATAAGTTAGTATATTTTAAATTATAAGGAATCCTAGATGTCATCTTTCATTTTGCAGATGTGGAAGCTGGGGCCCAGAGATGTCATAAAGATTATGGCTTTAGGCCTGGAAAAAATCTGAAAATTCTTATAATCTAATCCCATCATTTTACAAAGGCAGTTTGGTATAATAAACTTAAAATTGGCTTTGAAGTCAGAAAGACTTGAGTTCAATTGCTGCATAAGAATCTTGCTAACTATATGACCTTGGATAAAGTAATGATAATCAATTTGTTTACCTCACAATTTGAACCTGAGCACTGCTTAGATTGTCCATTAGATGAGTAAAACCTCTAAATAATGAAATCGGTTTATCAGTTAATGAGAATTTATGAAATGTTTTGTGTTCTTGTTTCAAAAGTAGGAAATCTCCCCTCACTTAAGGCAACTCTCCTCTTCAGATATAATAGTCTACTCATTACTTCTTATTTATGCCTTAATTTTTCACTTATCTATTCTTTCACCAAATATTTATAAAATTATGAGTTTGTGAAGCATCTTCATGCTTTAATTTACTCAATTTACCTTGTCTGGCCTTTCTCCTTTTGGTTCATTTCTCTTTTCTTCAAAGCCTAGCTAAAAATCTTACTTTTTTCATAAAGCCTTCTTTGATATCCTTAGCATATAATCACCTCTCCCTTCTTTGAATTAGTATAGTATTCCTTATGTTCTTCATTTGGTGTTTATCATTTCTTGCCTTGTATTATTAATTTTCAGGTGGACTCAGGAAATAGAAATAGTCAGGTATTTCTTAAATATCAATAATATTAAAGAATATAAAACTTACAATAAGAATAATTCACATTTATATGTCTTATAATTTCTAGCATGCTTGACTCAACACATCCATGAGAGGAAATAATAGAATGGAGTTCAAGATGAGGAACAAAAACTATTTTTAATTAACAATTTGGAGACTTGGCTTCTAATCCTTTTATCATATAAAATGAAACAGGAAAACCAATGATTTAAAATCAAGACAATGAGTTGTTTTGAGCATGAGCAGATCACAACTTTCTGAGCCTCCATTTGTTTATCTGTAAAATGATGATAATAAAAATTAAGCTCTGGAAGGGGCTGTTATGAGATATCAATAATCAATCAATGAAGTTCTCAAGGTAAAGAATCAAGTAGCTGGGAACATAAGAGGAAATCAAAGTCCAATGTCATGCTATCAATGTCATAGCTGATGTGAAATTAAAGCTTCCCAACGCCCAGTTCAGGCTTTTCTTAGTTAACCCATACTGCCTTTCAGTAGCCAACAAATCTAGATGCCCAAATCATTCTGAAGATGCTGAAGATTCTAGTTCAATTTTTCAATTTGCCTTGGTTTCCTCAAATATTATACTAGAGATGCTATCTTTCTTTCATTATTAATCTATCTTTATAAAAAACCCATTGAATCAAAATTAATCATAGTTTATACTCTTTATATTATAGCAGTAGAATGAGAGGTATGATATGGTGGATAGAGATTTGACCTCAGAATCAGAAAATACCTGAATTCAAGGCCTCCTGACATAGATTCCCTTTGTGTCCTTGGATAAGATCTCTCAGTGACTCTAGGACTTTCTAAGGTTGTGTGTTGCAGAGCAGTTGCTAATATGAGTTGGAAGAAGCAATTTCCTCATCAGGACTTCTTTCCACCAAGGAAATAATATGCCCAATAGAAAGAAAAAGAAAAAGAAGAATCTAAAACTAAGGATTTATCTAAACTCTCATGTACTTCCAAAGAGTAGCTTCTTATACTAACTACAAAGGTATACTAACTGCTATAAATATATCAGTCTCCATCCAATCAGTCTAGAAATTTGATTTTTATTTTTCAGGGAAATATTTCAAGTTCAAAAAGGAAGCCCGAATTCAGCAAATGTCCAACTATTCTAATTCATTTTTCCTAGTCCTATGTCTTGCTGATTAAAAAAGTAATCTGCTGCATCAGATAATATGTGATTATAATTGATTATTGTATGGGGAGGAAGGGAGGAGAAATCAGACTCCTGATTAGAGGTAATAGAACTCACTTTACAATCTAACTGACCAAACTGATTGATTTTAACGTGTGTAATGTATATTATATAGTATAATATAGTATAGTATATGTATATAATATAAGGAGGCCACCACTCTTCCCCACTTTACACTCTCAAACAATCTCAGGGTTTTCATTCCATACACTCAAATGGAAGCACAAATAAACTGGACAGGGAGAGAGGCGAGGGGAAAAGAAGGAAAAGGAAAATGTTCCGTGCTAGAGTTATTGAGTTCTTCTTGTCATAATCACTTTTTACTTTTGATGTTCTATGCACTCAACAATATGGGTTCCCCAACGGTACAGATATTCAGATGACAATTCAGAGATATCCACTTACTTCGAGAAACAGAGAGATAACTTGTGGCACAGTGGACAGGGCAGTGGACCAGGGATCAAGAAGACTTTAGTTTAAATCTGTCTAGTTATGCGACTCTAGGGACAAATTATTTAACTGCTTTTTGCCTCAGTTTACTTAGCTGTAAAATGGGGGAAATAATAGCGCCTACCTCCCAAGGCTGTTATGAGGAGGGAATTAGGTATACTTTCTATAAAGAGTTTAGCACAGTGACTGGCACAAAAGTGGCACTGTGTAAATGTTTTTCCTCTTATCCTGTAAGACTTGTTCATGACTCCTTCACCATGTAAAATCTCCCAAGGGATGCACCCAACTTGCTGCCAGATTTTCTCTCTTTATCATGACTTGTCGATATCATTATCACAGCTGAAAGTCTACATGGCAAATTCATTACAAATACCAAGCAATTATTAAGTTCTTACTGTATGATAGACTCCATACTAAAACAAAAACAAGTAGCAGTCCCTGAGAGCTTCTAATGGATTCCATACTAATGATTATCCTCTGTTTTCTGCACCTGGACTGCCTCCACTCTTAGATCATAAATCACTCTGATGACATTCTTTCCTGCTTCTCTTGTAAAATTCTTAGTTGAAAATGTGTTGCTGGTTAATCACTCACGTCCATCATGATTCGTACCATTACTTTTATTTAACCCTCAACTTCAGGTCTTGAGAGAATGGTACTCCATGATTCACAGGAACGCATCATTGCTATAAGAATATTACTTTTAAGAAGTTGCACTTTTGATTCGTGGAGAAACTTGGGGTCCTTAAATATCTCCCATGTTTACATAAACCCTATTAAACTCCTGAAAAGATGAAATTGCAAAGATAACTGTTTGATATCAATAGCAAGCCAGAAATAAAGCAAGGGAATGTATATTAAGCAAAGGTGTTCGCCACTCTCATAGAGAACTTTTAAGGCAAAATCCATGTGTAAAAGGAGTTCTTTACAGACAGTGAGATATTCCTGTTTGTGGATGATGTTTATCAGAGGCCATCAAGTCTTGGGTCATTGCACAGTTTCCCAAGTGAAATCGATAATGAATCAAAAGAATTTAGCCTGATTGCCCATATTAGAAAAAACAAGTTGATGAAAAATGTTTATGGTCCAGGTTATGTTACACATTTGGATGGGCTACCATTAAGTGGACCCACTGCTACATAGATTCCCATGAGCACTATGCATGGACCCACAATTGAATAGGACTGGGGGCAAGGCCAATTGTCTTTAGAAACTACACCATCCTTTGCACCAATGCAAGACATAAAAATGCAAATAGCTGAAAGGAGGACCTTCAGAGTATAGCCGTCTCCCAGTAATGTAGTGACTCCAAAGAGCCTGGGTTGGTTCCAGTCTGTTCAGTTTAATCTAAACCTGGATCCCATTGACCAGGAATGCTTCTGTGGCACAATAGAGGTACTGGACTTGATCAGCTGCCATGGTTTACATAAGAACCTACCTTGATCCCAGATATTTCAGTCTGACTTCCTATCCCCAGAAAAATGCCTGCCTTCAGAAGTCACTAAAGAAAGGAAAAAAGTAAGAGGTAAAGTCAGGGGAGTGGGCAGCAAAGTGGTTGAATTTGTAAAATGAGGGGGCAATAAAAGGAAAAAAAGGCAGATGAGGAAAGCCAGGAATCAATCTGTTAGGAAATATTGATTAAGTACTGACTGCATCCCAGGCAATATTTTAAGCAATCGAAACATGAAAACCAAGTAATCCCAATGTTGAGGAACTTAAAATTTATCAAGGGAAAGATTGAGAGAGGATAAGATTGAGAAAAAGATAGAACTATCCCCAATCTCAATCTTATTTGTCTTTATTCCAACTTCTTTCAAGGTGTAAACTTTGAATGTCCACCACGTTCCCTTCCCCTTCAGGGCCTCCCTTCTTCAGATAATATGCCTTCTGAGCATTTATTTAGGTTCAGTTCAACATAGCCCTACTATTTTTAAAGCATTGTGCTAAGCACCGGAATATAAAGACAAAAGCAATAAACCTACCTCCTATGGGTACACAGTAAGCGCTTAATAAATGTTTAGTGTTTGATAGATTGTTTGATAATTGGTGAATCACCTATATGTTCAAAGGGTAGTCACATGTGAGAAAGACAAGAAAGCCCTCACTATGTTGAATAGACCTCCTGAGAAGGATTTTTAGGAAAGATCAATTGCTGGCCTTGAAATTGAGAAGACTCATTTTTATTAGTTCAAAGCTGGCTGAAGATACCTACAGTTTTGTTACCCTAGGCAAGTCAATTATCCCTATTTACCTCAACTCCTCATCTGTAAAATGAGCTTGAGAAGGAAATGACAAACTAGTCCATTCTTATCTGAAAAACACTAAAATGAGGTCACAAAGAATCAGACATGGCCAAAAACAACTGAACAAAAACAATATAGTATAAAAAGTTTGGTGAAATGACAGAAAGGGAAGTTCCAAACAGTATTCTAAGAAAATGGGAAAAAGGGGAGGAGGAGGAGGAGGAGGGAAAAGAAGAAAAGAAAGAAATCATTTTAAATCAGAAGCATCACAGAAAGCTTCATGGAAGAGGTGGGACCTGAACTGAGCCCTACTGGAGAATAATGGTCATTACATAGTGGAGACAAAAAGAGAACTCATTCCAATGATAAAGTTGATATTCTTTTTGGTCATTAAATTTCCCAGAAATCTACACAAAGCTCATCAGATGTCATTGTGCTATTTGTGAAAAGAGGATTCATATCATTTAATGAAACAAACAATAAAATAGGACACTGGGTTAAAGTCATGTGGAGAGGTGAGGAAAAAATGATGGCCAAGACTCGACTTTGATGTCCTATTCTTCTGTATGCTGTGCCAGGAAATAAGTATTCTTTTTGAGAGTAATTGAGATGGACTGGTTAAAGTGAAGTACTTGGGTTCAGAAACATGAAGTTCAAATTTTACCTCAGGTAATTACCAGTGATATGACCTAGTACAAGTCCCTTGATCACTTTTATCCACAGTTCATTGTTATTGTTCAGTTGTTTTCAATTGTATTCAACTCCTCTAGTCTGCTTTTTTCTTGGCAGAAATAATGGAATGCTTTTATGTTTCTTTCGCCATCATTTTATTTTAACAGCTGAGGAAACTGAGGCAAACAGGGTTAAACGGCTTGCTCAGCTGGTAAACAGCTGGGGCCAGATTTAAATTCATCCTACTTAATGCCAGGCCCAGGATTCCATCTACCTAGCGTCCCTCAGTTCACTCCTCTGAATAAAAAGGCAATTAGTACCCATCTTATAGAATTATAAGGTTTTTTTTTTAATGTTTGAATACGGATGAGTCAATCAGCCAATAAATGTTTATTAAGGGCCTATTATGTGTCAGGCACTGTGCTAAGTGGAGACATTATGGTAAGTGGATCAAACGAGACAATATATAAAAAATGTTTTGCAACCCTCCAAGTTCTCTATCAGTGTTAATTATTATTATTACAAAGCTCCCTTGTTCCCCCAGTGAGTTGAAGTGATCATGATCCTTATGACCCTCTCATTTCCCATGCTGCTTTCTTATCATGGATTCTCCCAGCTTCTAGGGCTGTGTTAAGAGACTCAGGAGACTGAACATCAACCTAAGCCTCTGTTGACAATGACAATGACGATGTCGGCAGACCCTGATGTATTTTGGAAGCATCAGGATAAGTCTAGAATGATTAGACAAATACTCACCCAGGAGACATGACTGGAAAGGTGAGAGTTTGGGGAAATGGGTGGTGTGTTTATTTGCTATTTGCTCAAACTCCTTGTTACATATTTTGCATTTTGTCTTAATTGAATTTTATTTTCTACACGAAACTATCAGATCATTTATTCTGGAATGGTTTGAAGATATTCAGTGTGAATTGAGGCTCATGAGCTATGGATTAAGAGACAGCTAATTATCCCTTGAGTACCATGAGACCCAGGTGCTATACAGGGAAGAGCAGATAGCCTGTGAGAATCCGCAGAGGAAGGAAATGGCATGTTGAGTTGATGAATTAAAACTCGAAATTTATGTTGGAGACAACTCGTAGAGGATTTTAAATAAGCCATCTGGTCCTGCTCAGAACCATTCATAATCAGAGCATCAATTCTCACAAAACAGGCTCTGTATTCAAATTCTCAATTCTTTCCCCCAATTCAATTAAGAACATAGGAATGTATAAAGGCAGTTTGTTTTTTAAATACTAACCGGTCTCATCATATAACAGAAGCTGTGACCCCTGATCCCTTTCTCCAAAGGCTCTTCTCTAGTTTCAGCTTTCTTTTTTCCCCCTTAACTGGAGAAATCTCTGTCCTTCTCTTCCTCTATTTCCTTCTGTCTTCTATCTTTAACTCCCCTGGAGTCCTCATGAATTGTGTCATAGATGGAAAGAGCCATATTGTTCTATAATGTGTCCTTCCTCTTTGTCTCTTTCTATTTCAAAATTTCATTCAAGGAACAGCAAAGAAAGGTCAGAATGGGCCCTGACTGCCTCACAATGTGCACGATTCTTCACCTGCAGCCCAGGGGCCCACAAAAAGTGGTCATATCCTTTAATGCCTTTAAAATTATCCAGGGAAATCAAAGAAATCCTTTCCAATCCCATCTTTATCACCAGAAGTCCATTGATCAATGTAGGTAAAGGGAGAACACATCAAGGGGAAATGGCATTTAGAAAGTATGATTTGATCCCTACAGCTGAATGGTCACTGCAAGCTAAATTCCCATCTGAACAGAAGGATAAATCAGTAAGAGAATGTCAGGTGTGAAGCTTCTCACTCAGGAAAAAAACCCCACACATAAGGCATCAGCTCTGGTTATCTTTAATTACTACATAGATTAGAGTTAGTGCAGTGGTGCCCCTTTATCAAATATAGTGATATAAACAAGATAGTAAAGGAGGGAAACAATACAAGGAGATTGTTCCTGAAACATTCTACTCAACTGGTTTCTTGATTATAATAAATCAACCTTAATAATCAACAGATTTAGGTTCCAGATCAAATTGGGCTATAAACCAAATGTATGAATTTGGACATCTTGGGTCTCAGTTTACCATTTGGAAAATAAGGCCATTGAACTAAATGGCCTTGTAGTTCTTTGATTCAATCATCATTTAGTAAGTGCTATTATCAGTCAGGTACTGGGGTTTCAAGAACAAAGAAAGAAACAATTCTTATTCTTCAGAAATTTATATTCTAAGGAGAGAGATTAAAGTGCATGTGTATGTGTACACAAGCATATATGTTTGCAGGGATGTAGATACATACCTATATAAATACATGTACATATGTCTGCTTATGGTTAGATACAGAAGCAGCTGGTGGTACAATGGTTATTGTGGGCTGGACCCGGAGTCAGGAAAATCTGAATTCAAATCTGGCCTCAAACATCTACCGACTGATCCTGAGAACAACATTTAACCTCTGTTTGCCTCAGTTTCCTCAATCGTAAAATGGGCACAAAATCGTTCTCTCACAAGGTTGTTGTAAAAATCAATGAGATAATCAGAATGTGTGTGTGTGTGTGTGTGTGTGTGTGTGTGTGTGTGTGTGTGTGTGTGTGAGAAGCCTGGCACATAATAGGTGATATGCTATATAAATGCTTCCCTTCCTTTACAACATAAATAGAATGAATATGTATCTTATGTATAAAGTTGTTAATGCCATGATCAGAATTCTCAGAGCAATTATTTTTGAATTGAATGAATTAGTTTTCATTTTGATCACTGCATCTTTGTTCTCACATAATTCAAATATTTTCTATTTTACAGAAGCATGATATAAAATAACCCTGATGATGAGACTATTCTAATTATCAAGTCAATAGTATTGGAAGTTATTCAATTTGTTGGGGAGCCATTCAGTTGTGTCTGACTCTTTGTGACTCTGTGGACTAGCTGTCCATGGGATTTTCTTGGTAAAGATTCTGGAGGGGTTTTACTATTTCCTTCTCCAATTTTATGCAGGTAAAGGTTAAGTGATTGGCCCAGTGTCACAAGGCTGATAAAGGTCTAAAGTCTTTCTGACTCCAAGGTTAGTACTCTATCCACTGTGCCACCTAGCTATTCCATAAGTTATCCCAAATATCCAGTGGAGCCATGATTCTGTCATTGTAGAAATTTTCTTCAATGATATAGATTGCAATCCATCCTTGTCTGTTTATCTTTGTCTTGCTACTGCATTACTATCAAGTGTCCACTCCACACATCAGGGGCAAGTATACTAATGGAACATCAGGATCTCCACTAGTTATGACTTGTTCTTGTCACATGACTGGCTCCTGTTCTTTCACTTTTGAAAATGAACCATCAAAGAGACATCTGTGTCTAGAGAAAAGACTATGGGAACTCTATGCGTGTATATGGTTCAAATGCATATAATCATAAGTTGAATGGCTTTGTTGGAATGATGATACCAATCTGGAAATTTCCAAATGAATACTAATAGTTGATAATTAAGGTTAACACTTCAAATTATACAAAACATTTTGCTTAGAGACTTAAAACAATCTTGTTTTTCAACTGGAGAAACTGAAGCTCAGAGTAACTTACCTTTACCTATGGCTACAAAGTTGGTAGATATCACTGGAGGGATTTAAACCTGTAATCAGATTCCAAGTCCATTCCTCAACTTATTATCCCATAGAGTTCCCAACAATAATGTAACATTAACATTTATGAAAAAAAATAAAGAAATTCAAAATCTCATCGTCATTTTTTCCCATTTTTCCTGAGTCTCTAATTCCGTCTCTTCCCTCTTATAAATGTCATCCTAGCTTCTCAATTTTTGATGACTTCCCCCCAAAATTAAATTTAAAAATTAAAATAAAGAATAGAAATCTATTGTGGTTGGTTATTCAGAAGACAAAAACCTTTGTAGGTACATAAAATTATCAATATAAGACCATACTTGCCAGACATGAGTCCAAAATTGATGCTACTTAAACTTGTTCTCTTTCTAATGTAATTCAATAAATATCAGTATTTACTATGTGTCTAGAAATTGTGGCAGCATCCAGAGGTACAAGAACAAAAGAAAAAATACCCCCTGACCTCAAGGCATTTGAATTCTACTAAAAGTATGGTTTCTTAGATGTATAGCAGTAAGAAAATATAGACACCAGTAGTAAGCATAGAAAAGTAAGTACTTAGAAAGGAATTACAGACTGGGAATGGGAGGGGAGGAGAGATTTAGAAGATCAGGAAAATCCTCCTTTTACCTTTGAATGAGTTAGACATTTCTTGGGGGAAAATGAAAGAACAATTCCTTTAAAAGCAGAACCTTCAGAGGCAATCAAAAAACAGTGGTTTCTTTGTCCTAATTCCCTCATTTTTAAGCTTCCTGGTCCCTATTCCTAAATGGAAAAAAAGGATAATTGATTTTAAAAAATCCTATTTCAACATTTTAAAATGTTTTTAATGTTACCTGTTCACCAAAACAATATTGACCTGTCACTTCAGCCCTCTTTTCTCTATAGGGAAGTCTCCCCTTGGCAGAAGAGCTATACATATTGGCATGTATTGAAATAGACTGAATCAAATTATCATCTAGTTGAGATGGGGATGTAGCAAGGGGATGTCTCCATGCCTCAAAATTCCTCCGAGAGGAACCGCAGTGTCAAACTTGTGATATGGTGTCAAGATGAAATATACTTTGAATTTTATTAATAGTATGGCACACCTTTCAGAACTCCGTCAAGTGTCAGGCTAGAGCTGGGTTGAGTGTTACCAGCAGAGGCTGAAGGAGATCAACACTTTTTTGACACTCTTGCTACCAAGTGCTTATAAAGTGTTTATATCTATAATTGTGTCAAATTATGCTAATTGACTACTGAAAAGACACTAGTTATGTTGAAGGATTCAAAAAGTGTATTATCCAGAGTGTCTCATAGAGGCTCTTCAAGTTAGGTGCTTGGGGGACATTCCCTCCCCCCTCAATCTACTGAACACATCAGAGTATAGTATCTTATCTTATTGTCTTAGTTCTCATTTAATTTTCCAAAGCAAGTCCCAGAAATGCACATACATTTCACTCTAGTATGCAAAATATTTATTTTAAAAATTAACTGTTTTTCTTGCAAGAGCATCCCTCCCCATGAAAACATTACATTTAATGAATGATTACTGAATGACAAAGAGGAATTGCGTAGGTTATTAGATAGAAGCTCTATCTTGGAATCAAGAAGACTTGGATTCAAGTTTGATGTCAATTAGCTGTGTGACCCTGGGTAAATCAGCTAACTTCTCAGTGCCCCACACAACTCACCAGATAACTTTGGGTGACTGAGAAAAGTCACAGCAGTTCTCCATGTTAATAAATCTCAGCCCTGGACCCCAAATATTAAAATAAATAATTACCAAGAATATTGGCATTTTAATGAAAGATGCTGTTAGAAATAGATAGTACTTCTGGAGGAGGAGGTATGTGTGTGAGAGAGAGACTGTATATGTACATATATAAGATAGATACTTTAAAAATACTCATCTACATCAGATCTAAAATAAATCAGACATTTTCAGAATGCTATTACAGAATATTAGACTTCAAGGTCTTTTCTATTGTATGCAAGAATATTCGCATTTGAGGAGTGCTGATAGCAATCCCAAAGTTGCCTAATTCTGACCAGACTCTATTAAAATGATTTTTCCTACTTTTCTGTTAAACTGTATTTAATCCTTTGTGTCAATGTGTGGAGGAAGATAGTAAAGATATATCTAAACTTTGCCTTATACTACTTTAATCTCCCTCCCTTTCCCTTGTAGACTTTCATTCCTTCAGCTTTAGCAATCTGATTTCAGCACCTCATCTCCGGAAAGGGGCAGGGGGTGGTCATACTAAGATTTTCAAGTTCAGAAACCAGTGAGAAACTGGTTTCGCTTAGACTATGTACTATTTCATTGCAACCACACATCCCCTACAGTGCCTCCTGGAGGTCTTTCAACTCAACTGTCTTTTGAATCCTAATGGCAGTGAAGAAGCCTTTTGTTGTGGCTGAAGGGGTTGGGTAGCTCAGAGATTGGCAATGGCAGATGGAATTAATCCCGGGTAGCAACAAAGAGATTTCATCTATTGTGGAATATATCAGCCCTCTTGTTGAGCAGACCAGACTGCTGAGAATACACTTGCCCCAAACCTTTGTTCCATATGCCAGTGAACATTACAATTTAGCAATCAATTTAAAGCTCTGCACTCATTTTCCAGGATTGTGATGACATGGATCTCAGCTATAGCAGGTATAAACTGCTGCAACACTTTCTTCCCAATAATCCCATCCCTCTTCTCTGTTACTAGTCTACACAGAATAAACTGCTCAAGCAACATTTGCTTGAGGGACTGAGATTCAAGTTCTGTCCAGACCAAGATTTTCTCCCAGTGTGAAATTCTTCAAAAAATACACTTGGAGGGACTTTTGGCATCCTAGGAGTTCTGGTCATTCTGTTCTTTCCATTCTATATCTGTTAGTTTAGCTGGCCAAAAGAACCCCAATTATCTCCCTCTCCCTTACAGCTCAGTTTACACAATTGTATATTCCAGAGGCAATCATTTCTGCCCATGTAAAAAGATACGCTGGCAGATGGAAAGATGGCTAAAACTCTCCTAGCCTAAACTAAATGAGCAAATATAGCCTAGGTTAGGAATGATTGCCATCCACTGGTTATTCAAAAGCAGATGAAGACAATCCATGGGGCCATGACACCCAAGTGTCTAACACAAAGGATATTTGATGAACAGGCTTTCATGGATATGAACAGTCCTTAGCAATTAGTTCCTTTTTTGAGAGAGGAAGAGGATAGTACCACAATAATATCCATGCCATAGAAATGATGGGATGCTTGATAACATATTGAACATTTCTTAGCTTTCCAAAATGAAAATTATGATTTTTTCAAAATACAAGCAATTAAATGACTAGAGAAACACATAGGGAATTCAGTGGAAAACATAACCTCCTGCATTAAAATTTTGAAATATTCTGTGCAACAGATACTGTGACATTATTTCCCATGGAAGCATGAAAAGGTGGTACATTGCCATTATATCATTCCAAAGTATTCACAATTTGAAATATGGTGGACAAGAATTGCTTTTGCCTTTCTTTACATTTTCAGGGTTTAGAATAGTGTCTGACTTAGCACATTGTAAGATAAAGATATGTGAATACACACACACACACACACACACACACACACACACACACACACATTCCTTAACTAACTATAGGATTGAAAAGCTTGCTTTGTCTAATCAAGCTCTTTAAGAGGGATCATAGATCTTAAGCTAGAAGAGACCCTAGGGATAATCTAACCCAAATCTTTTATTTAAAGAGGAAGAATAAATTGGAGTTAATTTTCCAAATCCATAAAGTTAGTCGACAGCAGACATTTGAACCCAAAACTTTTAACTTCAAATCTGGTGTTCTTTCTAAGATGTGATGATTTCAACATTGTGTCTTTACCTTTTGAGTGTTTGTAATAATTGATAAAAAAAAAAACAGATGCTTTTGTTCCTGGAATCCCCAGGCAATGCCCATTTCAAAGAGTCAACTGGGCAAACAAAAGCCCAGCTTTTCTAGAAAGCAAAGGCCTGATGGAAAATGAGGGGAAACAAATGTTAACTTATCAAAATTATTCTGATGAAATTTTGGACTGCTAACTTGAATTAGTAATAATGCTCTAGGGGATTAACCTCTCCATTAGAGGAAAGTCACCTAAAGTATGTAAATCATTCCAATATATGAGTTTCTCTCTCTCTCTCTCTCTCTCTCTCTCTCTCTCTCTCTCTCTCTCTCTCTCTCTCTCTCTCTTTCTCTCTCTCTCTCTCTTTTTTTTTCTCCTTCTCTTCCGCCCTCCCTTCTTTTCTTTATCCCTCTTTTTCCCCCTCTGTCTCTCTATCTCTCCATCTGTCTTTCTCTGTCTCTGTCTCTATCTCTGTCTCTCTCTGTGTGTCTCTCTGTATCTCTCTCTTCCTCTCTCTCTCCCTCTCTCACCTTCCCTCTCTTTCCCTCACTTCTTCCTTTCCACTCTTCCTCCCTTCTTCCCTCTTTCCCTTCCTCTCTTCCTCTCTCCTCACCTCTTCCTTTCTCCCTCTCTCTTTCTCCCTCCCTTCATTCCTTCTTCCTTTTCTCCCTCCTTCTCTCCCTCCCCCACCCTCACTCTCTCTTTGTGTCTACCCATCTCTCACACACTCACACAGAGAGACATGTACCTACACATGTGAATAGGTACATGTTAACACACAATTTATCCTTTGAAATTATGAATGACTTTTTAAAAATAGAAGCAGCAAATTAAATCCCATGAGAATATGCGGTTATCATGAGAAGCTCACTTCCATGGTGAGTAGAATTAGAAGATGGAAAGTAATCGGTCTTTTCATTTAAGACCAAACCACTCAGAAGGACTGGCTTACTGCCAATTTAGTACCTAGGAGCTCTCTAGAAAGCCATCACTTTTTAGCTATGGAGATTTATCTCATTTTATGAAAAGGAACCTTCCTTCTATTGGGGTATGTATTTCTCTTTTTTCCCCTAAAGAAAGTCTTACAGTTAAATTTACTGTGCATAGAGGTTATTTGTAGTAAGAGTTTATATATCTTCAGCACTCAGATTGATTTGTTCCCAGTAAAAAAAGATGACTTAATGAATGAATGAAAAAAACATTTATTAGCCATTCTAACCAAGACTCAATTCAAGTCCCATCTTCTGTAAAAGCCAGTCAACTAGTCAATAAACATATTATACATATATGTGCTATGCTACGAACTATGATTAGTGCTTAGCAAATAAATACGAAGAAGAAACATAGTCCCTCCTTTCAAAAAGCTCATGATCTATTGGAGGAAGACAACAGACAAAGAGAAGATGAAAAGAGAGTGGGAGAGAAGATACTTGGTACAGAAGTTATGATGGAGAAGTTCAAAGAAATAGAAAATTAGGGAAGCAAGTGAGAAATGAGAAGATGGGTCTTCTGGACCCATTCCTTCAATGGAGGGTTTGGAATTCATTCTGCCCTACAATCAGAGGGACACAGGAGGTGAGAATAGACAAGAGGCACTTCTCATGTCCCTCTGTTATTTGCTAAACTCCATTGGTTTCCTATTACCTCTAGTATCAAATAGACTGACTTGTAAAGCCCTTTGTAACTTGGCCCTTTTTTAATAACAGTATGATTGTTCTTGTTCCCATAAGACACAACTGTTCCCAACTCATGGAAAATTCACTTGTTCTCCATTATCACCGAAAACTTCTCCTTTTTTATCTATGCTCCCTGATTTCCCTGGCTCTTTTCAAATCTCAGCTGTCTCACCTTCTGCAAGATATCTCTCTCAACCCTCCTTAATCTTATGTCTCTCAATCTTTCTTAAATATTAGTGCCTTCCTTCAAGATTGCCTTCATGGGAGGCTTTGTGTAGAAGGTAGATCCTCAACTGAGCCTCTGAATGGAGGAGGTGGGGGAGTACCCAGAAATTCACTTCATCCTTTTCCACCTTGCTGATCTCATGGATTTCTGGATCTTTAGAACCTCATCATCCTTCAAGGTGACACCAAATGGAACCTGAAATCAGAAAGACTCATTTATGGTGTTCAAAACTGGCCCCGGATACTTAATACATGGAACTCTAGACAAGTTACTTAACCCTGTTTATCTCAGTTTCCTTTTTTGAAAAATGAGCTGAAGAAGGAAATGGAAAAGCATTCCAATATCTTTGCCAAGAAAACCCCAAATGGTGTCATAAAAAATCAGACATAGCTAAAAATTACTGAAAAAACAACTATGACATATGTGTATGTATTTATATCTTGCATGTACATAATTACTTGATTATTGCCTCTCCAGCTTTGTATCTCCAATAGTTAACACACTGCTTAGCATATAGTAGTGCTTCATAAATGTAGTTGACTAATTAGCATATAATAAATGTTTTAAAATTTTGTGATGATGATGATGACAGTGCTTTCTTTATTTTTCTTTTATGAAAATAATTCTCACAATAATTTTTAAAAAAAAAATAATTTTTTAAATTAAGATACTATCAACAAAGTAAATTTAAAAAAACATGTTAATAGAAAAATATTTTCCTTGTCTTTGTAAATTGTTTCTTTAAATATTCCTTCTACACTGTTATATATTAAAAACCAAAATTGCAAGTAGTTCAAAAGACCATTGAGTTTCCTGAGGAGATATAAAAACCCTGTTACATCTTGCATAAGGCAACACTTTAGTGTAAGAGAAAAGGTGAATTTCTCTATATCACCTTTGGGGTGTCTACCACTAGCAAACACCAGATACCATCTCTCCATGGTGATTTTTCAGGGTTCTGACTTCACTATTATAACTACTCACTCCACAGGGATACAAATATCAAGGTGTTTTTTATGAGCTGATGAGGAAAGAAAAAATGTATCATCTAATATTCAGCCTCCTGATAATGAACCTCTCCCAACTTACTAAGTCTCTTCTTCAGTTACCAGACCTGTATTCCATTGCAAGACCCTTATTTTAGAGCCTCCTAGGTTAGGACAGTCTGCCCCAGCACACTGGCATAATCACCATAGGGCTGTCATTTTATCATTATTATTATAACCATCATTTATTAGTATTTACTATGTCACTTTCAGTTGCATCCAGGGCCATCACTGGTGGTCTTGATCTATGTCTTGCCACTTGATTCTGATGGAGGACATAGTGAGGCTGATGACTTTGCACAGCTCCACTCTCCAATTCACTTGCAAGTCAAAACATCAGAAGTCATTGGTGTCCTCTGAGAATGAAGGGTGAACAACAACAAATCATGTCTCTACATTACCAACATTTACTAAGTACATACTATGTGCCAGATATTGTATTTAATACTGGAAATAAAAAGAAAGGCAAAAAAATACTTGTTATATTTAATATTTCAATGGTGATTCCATATGCAAACAACTATGTACATATGAGATATATTCAATAAAAGAGGAAGGTTACCTCCATATTACACAGAGACACTGGAACAGGACTCCATTTCTCTAAAAGGGGATCATTCTTATTGGACCAAATGATGTCTTAAGAGCTTCTTGGTCTTGGTATAAGAGTCAGAAAGATGTGATTTCAAATCCTGCCTCAAGTACTTACAAGGTATATGACTTTAAGCAAGTCACATTTCATTTCTCAGATCACATTTCCTTATCCATAAAATAAAGAGGTTGTAAAGTGAACAGAATCAAGAGAATATTGTACACGGTTACAACAGATTATGTGATGATCAACTGTACGGACTTGGCTCTTCTCAACAACGAGGTGATTCTAGGCAATCCAATAGAATTGCATCCACATCTAGAGAGAGAACTACGGAGACTAAATGTGGATCAAAGCATAGTATTTTCATCTTTTTTGTTTTTTTGTTTGTTTATTTTCTCAAGATTTTTTCCCTTTGATCTGTTTTTTTCTCATATAATATTATAAATATGAAAATATGTGTAAAAGAATAACACATATTTAACCTTATATAAGATTGTTTGCTGTCTTGGAGAGAAGGGTGGTAAGTGAGAGAGGGAGGAAAATCTGAAACACAAAGTTTTACAAAAATGGATTTTGAAAATTATCTTTACATGTATCTGGAAAATAAAATATTATTGAAAATTAAAGATAAAATAAAATCCTTCTCAAACACACACACAAAAAAATTAAGATGTTGGATTTGGTGGTTTCTAAGCCCCTTCAGCAATAAATCCATGATTCTAAAAATGTGATAATTATACTTGAAATTTGTTTGCTTCACTGAATTCCCCTGGCAACAAATTTTGCAAGTAAATATAATTTGATCAAGTTTTAATTCGACAAATATTTGTTTATTTTACCACCTACTATGCACAAGCCTCTCTGCCTGGAGTACAAAATTGGAATGTACACAGTCCTTGCCCTTAATCTTAAATTTCTATTCCACTAAGAAAGGTGCAGAGTATGACATGCACAAACAGGAACAATGACAAAGGAAAAACTCAGCCAGAAAATTCTAAGGGAATTTGAAAGGAAAGAAGAGGACACTTTCAACTGGAGGGTAGGGAGAAATCATGGAAGGCTTTGTGTAGAAGGTGGAAGGGGGAGAAGGTGATACTCCTTGGAGGAGAGTACCCAGAACATTTATTCCATCATTTCCCAATCAATTGATCTCATAGATTTCTAGATCTTTAGAAATCATCATCCTGAAAGGTGACACCAAATATGAAATGTATACCTGCCCAGGAGCCTCTACCAATAGGCCCCCTCTTCTTCCCTTGGTTGAGTGCGGGGTTGGGGGGAGGAATAACCCCTTTGAGAAGGATATTGAAGGTATTTACCTCAGAATTTTTCTGAAGTATTCCACACCCTCAGATCGGTATCTTCTCCCCAACATTTCAACTTCATTTTCATATGTTGTCTTCCCCTTCTCCCACCTTACATTATAAGAAGGGGAAGCATTGTCTTATAACTGTTCTTTTTATCCCTAGTACTTGGAACAGTGTCTGACAAATAATAGGCAATTAATAAATAAATAAAACTCTGGTTTTGATTTCTCCCAAAAACAAAGATAAAGGAGATACGTGTTCCAAAAGGGAAATTGCCTGAATAGAAAAGTCAGCCTCACCTTTCTGCTCCGTTCCACACCTGACTTATTTCACAAACTTACAGAGATTCAGTTGAAAGGACCTGAGAGGCCATCTAATCCAAGCTCCTCTCCCTTTATTTTTTTTACACATAAGGAATTGAGTCTCTGAGAGGTAAAGATTCTTGCCTTTTACCACAAGTGGTAAGTAGCAAGTCTGGACTGTAAGTCAATGTCCACCAATTCTAAATACAGCATTTTTTCTTTGTATCCCCCTGGTTTGTTCATTATATTTTTATCAGTGTATTGTGGGTATGCCTAAAATAAGATCTCCAACTCAAATAAAATTTTAACAATATATTCAGCTACAAACATGTTTCATACATCAAATTCAGTGTGATCATTCTTGAAGGAAGGCAAGGGGAGTAAAGGTTTGATGTAAATTAGGAGAGGTGAAATTTATAAATAAATATAATAAATACACAATAACCCAAAATCCTTTATAAAGCAGAAAGAAATCAGTTCTATGATGGGGGAAAGTAGAGAGTTAATGTCTGAAAAAGGAAGATGTTAAAAGTCTCAAGAAAAAAATAACTAAAAAGAATTCAAAAAGAAAATAAGAATGCTGATGGTGTACAACCAGCATTCAAAGGGTGAAGCATTTACACACAAAAAAGTAATCTTTCCATAGTCACTCAGCCTCTTTAAAATAACCAGATTATACTTCCCCTTTCACAAGCCCATTTAAAACAGGAGAAGTAGCATCCAAGACTCCCACTGAGTTCATCTCTTCTTGTGAAAACTGCCAGGTATATTTGAAATAGTTGGGGTCTTGGCTGTATGGTTTGGTTAATAGTCTCTCTGAGCACACAATTCTCCTTATGACTTGCAGGGAAATCATTTTTCCATAATGACTCAGTGATTTCTTTCCATCCTGTTATCATTTCTTTTTGTGTGTGTGCTATAGGTATAGCACCCTGGGCATGCTCACCCCTCCCCAAAATACTAACCAGCTTGACCATGCACCAGTGATGCTAACTGACAGAATCACAGCAGGAGGCTACATAACTGGGAATCGATGAATGCAGAAGTGGGACAGAGGTGATCTTTTAAAACAAGATCTAAGCCAGCAGACCTACAGACTACAGAGATGTATGTAACAAGCAAGAGCTGGTTGTTTTCAGTTAAAGAAGAATCTCAGGCAGACAACTTGGAGGGATCTGGAATCATAGAAATCAGGAATTGTTTTCTAATAATTAATGAACAGAATGGAATTAATGAGATGGATGAATAGCAAGAAAGCAGTCAATAAGCATTTGTTAAATAGTTGCCATGCATGGAGCCTTGAACTAGGCACAATGAGAAATTCAAGAGAGAAAATAATATCATCTCCTTGAAAAATGTAGAATCTTGTTGGAGTAAAAATTAAAATTTAAAATATTTTTTCTGAGATCTACAATTTCATTGAACTGATTTTTGCACCCTCCAAACATGATAATGACTTTTTTAGTTGAGTAGGAGACCTTAGGAATTATTGAGTTTGTGTCATTTATGCTAACTATTGGGGCATAGGCTGAGTAGGAAACCTTAGGTATTACCTTGATGGAGAGGGGGAAAAAAGCCTTTCTCAGTTGAGGAAGCGAAGTCACAAAGAATCAGTTTCAGTGGCCATCTAGAAACAACATGGTGTAATGGAGAAAGAGCTTGATCAGATCCCATAGGTTTAAAACCCAGAATTCCATTTGTTAGATCTATAAGTCATTCCTTGACTTTCTCACCTGAAAAAATTAGGTATTAGGGTAGATGTTTCAGGATCATCAATTTAAAGCTAAATGAACTTTGTGAGATCACTGACTCCAGCTAACTCAGTCATGAGTGAAGAAGTGTAGTGAGTAGTGTAAGTAGTAAGAAAATTGAAGTCCTATGAAAGGTGACATTTGAGCTATATCTGGAAGGAAGCCAGGGGATTCTGAGACAAAGGAAAGGAGGAAGAACATTGCCCCACTATAATGTAGCCAATAAAGATCATACAGCTTCTACTTGTAAATTCTAGCAAAAAGGGATCCACTGCCGTTAGTTCCATTTAGCAAGAAAATTTTCATTGCAAAAACAATCCAACTACAGAAAGACAAACTAAGTATAACTCTCAAGGGAAAAATCAATGCTGGGAGTCACAGAGAACTCAAACAGAAAAGAACTCAGGAGAACCTATGGTGAACATTCAATGATTGCCTTCCCTTCAGAATCCAGCAACTTCTGACTTCAAGGTTACATACAAAATGATGTTGTCTCTTTTAGATAAGGCTTGGGAAGAGTAAGCTCTGACACTTACTAGTGATGTAATCCTAACGAGACATTTAACCTCTGCCAGCCTCAGTTTCCTCAAATGGTAATGCTAGCCTCTATGATAAGCAACTCACAGGGTTAGTGTGATCATCAGTTGAGGTGTTATTTTAAATGTATTGAGGGCATGGAACATAATGCCATTCATCCTTCATTTCCAAAGGCCAATGACATTACAAGGCCGTGACTTGACTTATGTGTAAATTGGATCTGTGTGAGGGACAATTACTCAAATTCCTCAGTCTCATTCTCTCTTCCTGAGTCATCCAAGTCCAATGGTAAGGTAAAAGTCAAGATGGCTGGTGATAGCCCAAGATGCAGTGGCTGACTTTGGTTCTTTGATACCAATCAAGCTCTAAGTGCTCCACAGGGCCTTCATCCACTTCCATGGCCTCTGGAACAAACTGTTTTCATCCTCCCATTCCACCTCAAAAATTCTTCATCTGCTTGCAATAGATGCCCCCACCTCACCAATCATTTCCCCTCAACCTCAATTAGTCCTTCTGTGGATATGACTTACTAAAACATAATAAATATTACACAAATTCTTATTCTCTCCCCTTTCCATTCCCAGCTACTTCATCTTTAAAATAGGAATATTAATAGCGCCTATCTCTCAGGTTGTGAGAGTCAAATGAGATATTTGCAAAGCACTTAGCACGGGGTTTGGAAGATAGTAGGCATTTATATAAATGCTTATTTTCTTATTTCCTACATTAGAACGACAGTCCTTGAATCATAAATAATTGCTACCCCTAGAGTAGGATCAAAGTTTGAAAGCAAGAAGGGACCTCAGAAGGGATTCTGGTCCAATTTCTTCATTTTATAGATGAAGGAACTAAAATCCTGAAATATTAAGAGATGTGTCCAAGTTCACACAGGTGTCACGCATCACAGAAAGCATTTTGAACCAAGGTTTCCTGGTTAATGAACCA
The DNA here is from genome assembly GCF_048593235.1 of Sminthopsis crassicaudata. Lineage (NCBI taxonomy): Eukaryota > Metazoa > Chordata > Mammalia > Dasyuromorphia > Dasyuridae > Sminthopsis > Sminthopsis crassicaudata. The sequence continues at coordinate 43,703,300 of NC_133620.1, forward strand.
GCACCATCTCCACTATCTCATCACTACCCTCATTAAAATGATTGCAAGGTAATACTTTCCAGACATTGTAAAGTGCTAGAGCATCATCCCTCTGTTATCAAGTCTACAGTTTTCCATTACTATACTAACCTCAATTCCATGTTAAAAAGAATAGGGAATGGACTTGTGATTTCTTGGTAAAAATTACCTCCTCAGGAGAACACTCCCTCTACCAATGCTAATCAGCCTCTTCTCTAAATCTTATAATCTTAGAAGGTTGCAAAATCGTTGTAAGGCTAAGTGACTTATCTAAGATCACACAGCCAGTATGCATCAGAATGGGAATTTGATCACAGGACTTCCTACTTTAAGCCCTCCATCAACTGCTCCATGCTTCCTCCTTTTTTTATTTTCAGTAGGTTCATCCAATTGGCAAATCCACTGAAGATTTGTGAACTGGGAAATGACCAAACCAGTGCATGAAGAATCAATTGGAAAAAGAAAGTAGAAGCAAAGAGACCACGTAGAAGACTTTATAACAGAACAGATGAGAGAAAATAGAGATATGAACTTGAGTGGCAAGTGTACAAATGTAGAGGAAAGAGGGATATTGAGATAGAATTGTGCCTAAGTGACTGGGGAGACAATGGTAGTGTTATCAATTAATCAATAGGCATTAATTAAGCAACTAGGTGGTACAATGGATCAGACTATCAGGCTTGAAGTGAGGAAAACTCATGCCTCTGAGTTTTAAATGTCCTTAGATACTTAGTAGCTGTATGAACTTGGGCAAGTCACTTAACACTCTTTGCCTCAGTTTCCTCATCTGCAAAATGATCTGGAGTAAGAAATGGAAAAGCATTCCAGTATCTCTGCCAAGAAAATCCCAAATGGGGTCACAAAAAGTCAATCATAGAAAATGACCAAACTGTCTTCAAGGCACTGTGCTTAGGCTTTGGGATGCTCAAATACTCAAACAGATCTGTGATATCATAAATTTGGGAATTTCTTCCCATGATACTGATTACAACATATTCATGGGCATGTGTTAACCATGTCTTCCCATAAGTTCACCATGGGGGATCCACCCAACATATCAAGGGCCTTCCTCACTTTTTCCTGATATTGTAAGACTTACCAGTGGAGCACTAGGGACTCAAAGGCCAAAATGAAGTAATCCTTGTATTATTACAAATAACTATCATTGAAATGTTTGGAGGACCATTATATGGAAGAGGAACCAAATTTAATTATGTTTCTTTAGAAAATAGGAGGTGAATGGCACATTGAATAAAGTGCCAATCCTGGACTCAAGAAGACCTGAGTTCAAATCACTTGTGAGCTGTGTGAAGCTGAGCAAGTAATTTAACTTATGTTTACCCTAATCTACTGGAAAAGGAAATATCATACCACTCCAGAATCTTGGGCAAAAACAAAAAAAAAAAAAAAAAAAAAAAAAACCTACAGACAGTTACCAGCATGCAATAGTCCACGATGTCACCATAAGTGAGACATGACTGATAGGCCAAATAACAACAAGAGAATAGAAACAAGAAGAGGAAGCAAGTGGGTAAAAATTTACAGGGATGGGTAACTATAAGGAATACTTTTACAATTTGAATAATCTAAAAATGAAATTTTTTGAGGCAATGACCTCTCTAATAGAGGAAGTTTTTAGGTAGACAGTGACCATTTCTCAAAAAAGTTGTACAAAGAATTCTTGCTTTTCATACTAGATAATCCCTAAAATCTCTTCCAATACAGAGATTCTGTGATACTAATATAAAAAGTCAATTCAGTTTGCATTTTTAGTAAAATAAAATTAATATGCAAGAGAAAGCTAAACAGTCATTAAGTGAATATTGGATTGAAGAATCACAGAGTCTCTGATATGGAAACAAGCTTAGAAACCATTTAATCAAAATTCTTTCTGTACATTCCCAACAAGCCATCATGCAGCCTTCATTTGTGGATGTCTTTTGCAAAGGAAACCGCCACTGATGAGTCAATCTATTATAACTGTGAATGTTCAGAAATTGATCTTAAATCTATCTCCTTGAAAATTCCACCTATTATCCCTAACTCTGCCCCAAAGGGAAAAGTAGAAAAAATTTCAGTCCCTATGAGTGAACTTGAGAACTTGAGTTTTTGAAAAACATTACAATCCTTGGGGAACATTCTCCCTAGTCTTCTCCCTATCCCAATCAACTTCCTAAGTGTCTTTTTCAGTTTATCAATATCACTTATTTTCAAATAACACACAAATCAAGACATGACCTTTGTGACAGCATTAGTCTTTAGAGAACAGCAACAGTAATCCTCTTACAAGGGAAAGCTATACAAAATCCTTGCAATGTGGTAGGAATATTAGGGAATGATCACCTTCCTCCCTCTGGATGTGACACATCTCATAGAACAGTTTGTTTACAGTGACAGCATTTTTGACCACCATCTAACAGTTCTGTCATATTGAATTTGCAATCCAGTCAAATACCCAATTTTGTTTTCATATAAACCCTTTTCTAGTTAAACCTTTCTCTCACATCCACAAACTTGTTTTTATGAAGTTGATTTTTTTATTTATTTTTAAACTTTAAATTTACATTTATTCCTATCAAGTTTTATCTTCTATATGTCCCAATGTTCTAGCTCATAATGTAGCCCATAATGTTCCTGACTGTGATTGGAACCAGATTAAAATGTAATTTCTTTTTTTTTTACCCTGAGGCAATTGGGGTTAAGGGACTTGCCCAATGTTACACAGCCTTGAAGTGTTAAGTATCTGAGATCAGATATCTCAGATCCTCCTGACTTCAGGACTGGTACTCTATCTAACTGATCTTAAAATATAGTTTCTTAAAATAAAACTGTATTTCTAAGTCTTTGCATAGGGATTCTTTTGTAAGATTTAGTGGTCCCCCCTTTACATTCGAGCATCTCACCACTGTTCTTGTCCATTGAGAATATTTTCTATTCAGACTCTATCATGTAGCATGCTAGTAATCCCTCCTGATTTTATGTTATCCGAAAATCTGCTAAGTATACCAACCAGAACTTCATATTACCAATAAAAACATTGAACAGGCCAGGAATATTCTTTAACTCACCACCTATTCTTCTTCACATACTCTATGTTCTAGTATCACTGACCTAACAGTATTTCCTTGATTATAGGACTCCATCTCTCAACCTTGTGAGGCATCTAGGTGGTACAGTGGGTAGAGCAGAGAGAGTGCCAGGATTGGAATCAGGAAATGGAAAGCTGTTCTCAGATACATAACAATTATATTATTCTGGACAAGCCACTTTTATTTGCCTCAGTTTCCTAAAAGGAAAATAGGAATCAAATGCCATCTATCTGTCAAAATTGTGGTGAAGCTCCAATTAGAAAATATTTTCAAAATATTAAAATATTAAGAAATAGAGAATTTTTTCTACTTTTCCCTTGGGGGCAGATAAGGGGTAGAATTTTCAAGGAGACAGATTTAAGATCAATTTCTGAACATTCACAGTTATTTCAAAGTAAAGTAGACTGACTCGTCAGTAGTGGTTTCCCTTGCAAAAGACATCCACAAATTAGTTAATTCATAAAAATGTTTCTAAAATATTTTAAAAAATTAAAAAGCATTAAGCACAATGCCTTGCACATAATGAACAAGTAACAAATGTTTGTTTACTTTCTTTCTTTCTTGTTGTCTGCCATATCTGAAATGTTCCTCCTTCTCATCTCTACTTCTTGATTTGTCTGTGTTTCTCCAAAATTCAGCTCAGACCCAACCTACTACAGAACTCTTTTCTGATCCATCCAGTGACTGCTGCTTTTCCATCTCAAAATGCCTCGGTCTACTCTATATATACTGTGTTTCTATATACTATGCTTCTCATCCATTAGAATGTGAACTTTTTGAGGGTAGGAACTGTGTATTTGACTTTGTTTACTTGAATATTGTGAGATTTAAAAAATTTTTTTTTACTTTATTTAAATTGACTTGACTTGAGAATCATCTGTAACTCACTCAATATAGAGCACAATTTTAACCTTACAAAGAAATTTACGGCAAATTAAGTTTTAATATTCTAAGACCTGTGGTTTTATTAATTAGATGTTCAGTCCAAGGAGACATATTGCAACCCATCCATGTGTGCTCATCACTTGCAAATTTTTCCCAGGTCTTTCTTTGCATCTTCAACAAAAGGTCTTCCTAACATGCTTGGAATCGTCCTTGTGTCTTCATGACAGGTGAGGATATCAGTAGAATGAGAACAAAAACCTAGCTGGCTTCTTAATTAGCATGTCAACACAGTGCCAATTAGACTTTTATTTTTTTTTTTTTTAGTCTGTACCTTTGCTTCGGCACATTTGTCTATAAAAGCAAATCAACCAATTCATCAAGTATTTCTTAAGTGCTTAATGTGTATCAGGCAGAGAATAAGGAGACTACAATCAGGTAAAGACATTCAATACTTTCAGAATAACTACCAGGTATAATTCAGTTTAGATTAATCCTTGCTATTTCTTGAATATTTATGTGTGTGTATGTGTGTGTATACAAACACACACACACATAAATATATACATATATGCACACAGGTAATATAGTATTGTATTTCACATTATTTATTATTTTATTATATGTAGTATATGTTTATATATATATATATCATATAGTATGTATATAGCATATCTAGTACATAAGTATATGTACATATATTTAATATGAAATACTTGCTATTTCCCTAATGTTTTAAAGTTTACAAAGCATTTAACATAATTTTATTTGCTCCTCATGACTCTGTCTGATGGATGCTATTATTTTCTCCATTTTACAGATACAGGAAACAAGTCTCCGAGAGATAACAGGAATTTCCCAAGAACCACATGGCTAGTAAGCGTTTGAGACAAGATTTGAACATGGACCTTGAGGATTACAAAGCCAGCCAATGCTGTGCCATTCAAACTGTCTAAAGCTGAATAAGGCCATTGGAGATTATAAACTAGGGCCAGAGCTGCCTTAAATCTTTGGGTTTCTAGTTGCTCTGAAGCAGAGGTTGATTTCATGAACCCCTTCGGCTGTCTGAAGAAGTGTAGGATGCCTCAGAATGTTTCTAAATAATTGAAGGAAATCCTAATTTCAGTGAGAAATAAGTGAAAAGAAAGCTCTTTTTTCATCAAATTTTATGAACCCTCTGAAATATATCCAGGATTCTCCAAGGATCCCAGGTTAAAAATCCCAACTCTAAAGTCTAGATTGATCTTTCCACAGTCAGAGTTAACCTCCCCATTCTGCCCCCTTTTTAATTCCCATCATAACAGCAGAAAAGGTCTGCATTGCTTTGGTTATAAAGGCAATAGTCAATCACATAAAAAAGACATAAGACCACCAGATGTCTGTGGGGGAAGGGAAGAGTTCTATATTTAAAAAGGACTGTACTACATGCCAAAAAGCACATGTTTGGGGGGGGGGGGGGAATATGCTTCCTGAGATGAGAGGACATTAAAAAATTAGCATAGAAGGATCCTAAATCAGAAGAAAAAATAAATGCAATCCAGGTTCATTACTTACTCATCTTCTCTGTACTAGGTAACAATTCCAACCTCTTACCATACATTTCAGAAACAACATGTTCTGAACCAAGAGCCGTCAACTTAATGGCAACCTTTAAATAGCCATAAAGATAGATTTGCAATGAACCTAAAAGCATATTGCCGAAGTGAGCAATATGATGCATGAGATGTCAGCTGCTCTGAGCAGGGGCTTTGTTTGGCAACCTCCATCTTTTGTTGACTGCTGAGGGGATAGGCAGTGCGATGTATACAAATAATAAATAATACAGTTGGAACATGGAGGACGTAATGGTGAGGTCATTATTTTCTCCGGCTCCAGATGAAAAAGGAGAAAACTCTTTGTTCTGACTGGTTCATTTGTAACTTTACTTGTCATAACTACATGATGCAAGCCTGTGGGTGGTAACCTCACTAGGATAGCATTTCTACAACCACAGTTTCCATAACAACTTGATGCAGTTTTTGATGTGGGGAGATTTTTCAGAATTTCTTTCTCTCCTCTCCCCCACCCCATGCTTCATTATTATTTCTCCAGCACAAGCATGGTGGTGATTAGCCGTGATATCATATGAATGGCTTAGCTTTTAAGGTGGAGGTCTAGTTGCATTCCAAAGTTACCTTTGTAATTCACAGATGCAATCATAACTGATATCTATTTCTCTGCTCCTAAAAATGGGAAACATTTGGAATCCAAGGGGGGATTTTTTTATATATAAATATATACATTTATATAGTTGTATGTGTGCATTTACTGACATTGTTTTGGTCTGATGGAAATATAATGAAATCTGTTGAACATGAAAGTCATGGGACTGATACCTATCCAGATGGAGGAATTCTGACTGATTTATGAACTGCTCTGTATGTGGGAGGCAACTGGGAGGCTTGAATTTGCAGTCAAAAGTCCTGGATTCAAATCTCATCAATGTGATCTTGGACTAGTCACTTAAAAATCTTATCTATAAAATCAAAGGGCTGTAGTATGATTTCTAATGCTGCTTACAGATCTGAATGTATGATTCTATGACCCCATGATCTTGTGAAGATGAAAGAACAGGATTAGAAGTCTTGATGTTTCATCCCAATTTCACAATTAAGGTCTCATACTGATGTTAGGCAAATCATTCAAAGCCTTGAATTTCACCATGAGTGCATGAGACACTAACATTGTATGAGTTTGTAAGTTTCTGAAAATGTCTGATCACTGCTTCTACAAAGGCTGAATACTACAGATCAGATATTTAACTCAATGTGGTCAATATTGATATCAATCTTACAAAAACATTTTACATATTTCAGTTAAAGAAATAAACTCTTTTGTTCTAAGTGTTACAGGCAAATTGCACTATCTATATTCTCATGGGCATTTGCATGGTTGAAAGACATTTTAGCTTTATTGTCCTATTTCTGAAAAGTTGGGTCTTCTTTTCATTCAAAAGGATTAGGCCTAATAATTCTACTGAGGATAATTAGTTAAAATAGAAATCTACTCTACTCCTAATTTCATCTCTTACTTTTCACAATAACATTTCAGATGAGTTATTCACTGACCTGATCTTCAAGGTCAATGGCCTTTTGAATAGTTGTTTAGTGGTATCCCAGAATCCTCCCTTCCTCAAAAAAAAAAAAAGACAAAGAAAGAAGTATTTATTATGTGCTTGCTTTTTGCTTGGCACTGTGTTAAGTAGTTTAAAATATTTTGACAGATAATGAGCCTTAGTAATTTTTACTTTCCCTTCTCTCCTCTCTAGATATTCCTTAAAAATTGATCTGAGGGTGTATGTTCTGAAATTTTCCCCAGGGATTAAAAATGGCTTGGCCCTTAGTAAAGAATTTGTTGTTTGGTTCAATTGTATCTGATTTCATGAACCTGTTTGAATTTTTCTCAGCAAAGATACTGGAGCCATTTATTTCTCCAGCTCATTTTTTTTAGAACAGATGGGAAACTGATGCAAACAGGATTAAGTCTCTTGCCCAGGGTCACATAGTTAGTAACTATGAGGCCAGATTTGAACTCATAAAGACAAATCTCCCTGATTCAAACCCAGTGATCTACACTTCATCACCTAGTTACTTATCAATGAGCCTAAATTGTTTATTGTGTAGCTAAGAGCTGATGAGATAAAAAAAAAAAGACAAAAGTAGGTTCTGCTCTCAATGAGTTTTTACATTTTAAGGAACAATACATGTAAATAACTATATACAAGCAACATACAGAAATAACATGCAATCAAGTGAGAAGGGAAGGCAAAAGAATCTCTAGATTATATAGGGAACGAGATACTAACAAATGACATTTTTGAAGAGTTTTAGGGGAAAAAGCTTTTTTTTCCTAAAACCCTTAGGCAAGCTGGCCAAAGGTATTATAGAACAAAAAAAAAAAAGATCAAGGAAGAAAAAAATCCTCAGTAACTAAGGGGATTGAGTGTAACAATATTCTATTGAGTGTAATAATAACTAAAGACATTTATATAGAGCTGCAAAGTTACAAAGTAATGCCCATGTATCATTCATCTGAGTCTCACAGCAACCCAAACAAAATAGGTAATTTTACACACTGTACACACTTATTTTACAAAAAGGGAAACTGAGGCTCAGAAAAACTATGTCCATGGTCACATAGTTAGTGTCACAAGTAGGCCTTAAATCAATCTGATCTGATTCAATAATATTGGCTATGCTACTCTGACTTTCAGTGTATGTGCTCTTTGTTCGGTTACTTTTACCATCCATCTAACCAGATCTTCCCTGTCCTTCAAGACGCCTATCAAAGCAATCAACAAACACAGGGGAAACATCCAGACCAATTCTCACATTCCCCATGAAGTGTGATTTGGTGAAAGAGTCCTGATTCTGGAGTCTGATGTGTGTTTGAATCTCTTTTCTGCTGAAGACTCCTTGTAAGCTATTATATTTGTCACCATGGGGACCTCATTTATTGTATCTTTAAAAAGCAGAGATTTCAACTCAATAACTTCTAATAGCTCTTGCATCTGTAAATATACAACTTTCTGAATGTTTTTCTTTTCTATTTTGTTTTCTAACTAATAGCATCTATAAAGGAGATTGACCAAGTGGCTTGATCAAGTGGCTTCTTATTCATTTGATGATTTCCTCCAATAGCTCAATCACATTAAGAGTGTGCACCTTTTTCTGGAGATCTGCATTGCATCTTTTTTTCTGAGAAGACATTGGGAGTTCTTTTAATTTGTTCTCAGTAACTGTGGCTACCTCCATGATGATTGATGACTGTGAGCTTAGGGAAAGCAGTGGGGAGAAGAGGGGGCATTACATTTGGGCCAAACTCTTAACAGAAAAGTTGTTCTTTCTCCATGGTTTATAAAAGCAAGCTGTGAAACAACTTGGCCTTTCTTCCCACATACTTTCTCACTCTGTATCTTTCAGACAGAAAACAGCAAGGGGGGAGGAAGGGGAGATTTTATCCCTTTCCCCCACCATCCACCCAGGAATAATTATGGAGTTTTGGAGGAACAGCACATGTCAAGACTGAGAAAGAAACCCCTGTTCACCTTCTGTCTTTCTGTTTCCTTCTCTGTGTATATGTCAGAAATTAAAAATACTGAGAATGCACATTTCTTACCCTGTGGGTAATCTCAAATTTGAGAGTTCCCAAAATATATTCAAGCCTCCCAAAAGATGATTAACTTAGCACTCTGGTTCTTAGAACAGGAAGTTGAGGCTAGAAACTTGGCCATTTTATACTGGGCTATAAAACAAAACTGGGTAGACAAGGTAAAACGGAGTAACAACAGGAAATGGATAGAGAATTGTACTGGGTTAGACATATCTATCTACTCCCTTAAATATTTCTCATCTACAGGATGTGATTTTCAGGTTCAAGCTAAATGTCTGATTATGGTTTCATTTTTTTATTCTTTTTAAAAATAGAAATTTATTTTTAAATGCATATAAAAATAGTTTTCAACATTTATTTTTGTCCTAAATTTTATTCTAAAATCTCTCCCTCTTTTCCTTATTTCCCTCCTCCCCAAGATAGCAGGCAATCTGACAAAGATTAGATCTGTGCAATCCTTTTAAATATATTTTCATATTTGTCATATTGTGAAAGAAAAATCAGACCAAAAGGGAAAAGAGAGAAAGAAAAAACAAACCAACAAAAAAGAATGGTGAAAATACTATTCTCCAATCCACATTTGGTCTCCATAGTTCTTTCTCTGGATACAATTTCCATTTTTCATTCCAAGTCTATTGAAATTGCCTCAACAGAATTGTTGAGAAAAGCTAAGTCCATCACAGCCAATCCTCACATAAACTTGTTGTTACTGTGTAAAATGTTCTCCTGGTTCTTCTCATCTCACTCAGTATCAGTTCATGTAGGTTTTTCTAGGCTTTTCTGAAATCTGCCTGTTCATCATTTCTTTTAGAACAACAGGTTTCCATTGCATTCACATACCTCTTGTTCAATCATTCCTCAATACTTGGGCATCCCTCAATTTCCAATTATTTGCCACCACAAAAAGAAATGCTATAAATAAAATAAATATGTTACATGTGGGCCTTTTTCCTTTTTTATGATCTCTTTGGTATTGATACAGTGGTATTGCTAGATCAAAAGGTATGCACAGTTTGGGCATGATTCCAAACTGTTCTCCAGAATGGTTGGATCAGTTCACAATTTCACCAACAATGCATTAGTGTTCCAGTTTTCCCACATCCCTCCAACATTTATCATTATCTTTTCCTGTCATGCTAGCCAATATGAGAGGTGAGGGTAGTTCCTTAGTATCTTATTCTGCATTTCTTTAATTAATAATAGTGAGTTAGGTAATTTTTAATATGACTAGAAATGGCTTTAATTTGTTCATCTGAAAATTGTTAATATCCTTTGAGCATTTCTGATTATAGTTTCTTAATGAGCAAAGGAGCCAAGTTTTATAACTAATACTTGACCCCTTTCCCACTAGACACTAGTTACATAATAAATACATATAGCGTGTAACATTTATTCAAGTCAATAACAAAACAAAATCTACAGAAAGTATACATAGGAGAATATGTACTGGACAATATAGAGTAAAAGATCTCACCTATTGGGAGAGAGATAACTAAACTTAACCAATGTAAAAAGTCCTGGGTCTCATCCCAGGAAAAACTCCCCAAAGTCTCTAATGCAGCAAGCCACGGATAGGGAAATTTTAGAGACTGCCAGCTCCTCTCATGTCAGCTTCCTTGAAAATCTTAATCTTCCTTCTACATCTTGAAATAGGATAGGTATCTATCATGTTTACTCTCAAAGCTGGAAGTCAGAAGAGATCAAAGTGACTGCAGCCCCCAGGAGCTTAAGAAGACCCAAAGAAAGTCCAAAGAGCAGAGCTCACCTTTGTCTCACTCTTGTGAACTCCACCCTGCCCCTGATGAAGATGCAGAGCATTGCTTTTCACTAATGAAGAGAGAACCTCATACCAGGAGGCTACAGAACTTGGATTATTTGGGGGGGTTTTGTTTGTTTGTTTATTTGTTTGTTTGTTTGTTTTTTAGGACTTGGATTATTTTACTCATGTTATATAGCATAAATAAAGTTGGTATGTATCTATTGGAAGGAAAATTATTCATTTGGGTTTTGAACCTGATTAATGAGGCAAAACTCAAGACAAAAAGAATTAAAAGGATTTTGTTATCAATACATCAAGGTACCCACAAGTTGAGGGGTTTATAACTGGAAATCAGCTATGACTTCTTTTTCTGGAAAAATTTTATAATAACTTTATTTAAAAGAATGACTTATGAACATATAGAAAGGTTACTAATAATAATACACCTAGCATTATTTCTTGAAGAATTATGTCATATTAATTGTATATTCTTTTTACAACAATGATTTTTCAAGGTGGGAACAGTTTTTAAAAGTAACTTTAAGATAATCCCGTTAGGTCCACTTCAGAAAAACATATGGAGTCCTTGAATCCATTCCTCCCTAACGTAGCAAGAACATAACAATATGCAGGTAGGGGTATGACAGAGAACAGGTGATAGAAAAACTATACATTTAGTGTCTCCTTCCCCACCAGAGCCTCCTCCAATATTGATAAGCAAGAATGGGAATAATGGGTAAAAGAGTCAATATAACTATCAATATCCAGATTCCTACGTTGTATCTTAAGTGCTTATGTGAGAATACTTATTTTAAGTGCCTAAGATCATGTTATCCACATTTGAGAAAACTTACTCTTTACCTTAAAAATTTTCCTGAAGGACTTTGGGTGGGGAAAATAAAGCAAAGAGAAGAAATGACCTTATAGAGTCAAATTCTAGTTTGTGTCAACGCAGGATATTAGGGATTTTAAGGGGACCTAGACATATAGAACATGTTTTCATTAAGTTACACACAGAACAAGTTTGAAAACAGTTTTACACTTGGAATTTCTCACTGTTGCCTTCATCTGTTCTCATATCAAAATAAACACATTCCCTGGCCCCAGTCTACTGTAGGCACAATTTCTACCCATAAAGAGAAAAAGAGGACATGGGCTCTTAAAAATGCATATCATCAATGCCATATGAGGAACTGCCAAACAAACAACAAAAAAAAAGTAATCATCACCAAATAAGCAATTTATCCAATTTTTGAGAGCTAAGCTGAATATAATTGCATAGGGTGTTTAGAGGTTAAAATAGTGGCTGGATCTGCAGTTAGGAAAACCTAAATTGAAATCCCTCCTTTGATGTTTAGTAGGTATGTGACTCTGGACAAGTCATTTAACCTCTGTCTGCCACTTTTTTCATCTATAAAATGAAGATAAAAAGGCAAACTTTAAAGCTACATATAAATGTTAGCTGTTATTATTATTATTATTAACAATATTTTCAGATTATATTTTCAGATTAAATTAAGTTTTCAAGGAGGCATGCAACTGATATAACTTCCCATTGTAGATTAATATTTTAGATTTTTTTTAGCTTCAAAGATACCAATCTATGGATTGTTTGAAAAAGGGGAAAGGAAAAAGCATTAAACTTCTAGATACCATGCTTAAAACATTTTGCAAATATGATCTCACTTGATATTCACCAAAACTCTTATTTGTACCTCTATTATTTGTCCCCATTTTACAGATGGAGAAACTGAGACAAATGTGGTCAAGTGTCACACAGCTAGTAATTATCTAAGGCTGGATTTGAACTTGAGTTTTCCTGACTCCTGGCTTAATGTTCTATCCACTGAGCTAAAGACCTAAGTTTAAATTCTGGCTTTTCCAGTTACTTTTGCTTAACTTCCCTCAGTCTCAGTTTCTTCCTATGTCAAGTGACGACACTAATGACTGCATACCTTCCTCCATGGAAATGTTTTCATTTTAAAATGTAAATAATTATTTGTTGAAAAAATAATTATCATTATTATTTACTTAACTTTGTCCTTTGGATTTATATTATACTCTTATTGCTGCTATAATTCATATGAGCTAAGGAGTTTGGGGAAAGGATCCTTATCTCAATTTCCACTCTCACTGGCAAATTTTATTAACAAAGGAAATGCAAGAGAGGAGGAGAAAGAGAGAGAGAAAGAGAGAGACAGAGACAGAGAGACAAAGAGGCAGAGAGAGAGAGAGAGAGAGAGAGAGAGATATGAGGTAATAATTTATATGGGACCTACTATGTGCCAGGTACTGTACAAAGCATTTATTTTTATAAATATTATTTAATTTGATTTCTATTGACCAAACTACAGCTTCAGCTCAAGGTTCTAGGTATAACCCTGAGGAGTGGTGAGTAAGCTTTCTAATTCTGTAAGCTCACATACATATTCTGGAGTTTCATTCTAATATCAATTACCTGTTAATCTTTCAACCATTTCATATTATCAATATCATTTTCAATCTATTAATATAAATTAGCTTTTATAAAGATTTTTGATGAGAAGATATAGCAATAACAGAAATGTAAACCATCTTTCCTAAGTATGAACCATACTGTCCCCTATACTACATCTATCCCTAAATATAGTGGACTTAAACTTAAAGAAGTTGCTTCAAAGCATTCATATCTCCCAAAATTATTTTCTCATGTGTCTTGCCACTAGAAAAATTGTTCCATTGCCTCAACAGGACATAATACCATTGATTCATTATCACATTCCTCAAAACTCAGAGACCCCTGAACTCATAAATGGACTCCATTTCCTAGACTTCTGACTTTTAGAAGCTCACAATATTACAACAGTCTCCGAGTATTGGTACTCCTTATCTAAAAACAGGAAAGAATAAACATATAAGATACAGAAGCATCAGCAGAGCTGACGACTACATGGGCCCAAGTCACTTCTTCCATCAAAATCCCATAATAGATCCTCTATCTTACTCATTATCAGAGAAGGTAAGAATGATTGTTTCCACAATTTAGTGTTTTTGTGAATACATTTCTATTCTAATTCAATAAGGCAATCAAAAATCCTATTCTTCACTATGAAACAAGTAGACAGGAAATAATCATAGAATATCTGTGTATGCTCTGAGGACAACATCAGGCAGATTGCTATGTACACTAATAAGGTCACATTGGCCAGCCTCCCATTATACTGTTATCATCTCCTCCTCCTCTTCCTCTTCTTCCTCCTCTTCTTCCTTCTCTTCCTCCTCCTCTTATTCCTTCCGGTCTTCTTTCTCTTTCTCCTCCTCCTTTTTCCTTTCTTCCTCCTCCTCCTCCTTCTCCTCCTCCTCCTCCTTCTCCTTCTACTCCTCTTCTTTCTTCTTCTCCTCCTCCTCTTCCTCCTCCTTCATTTTCTCCTTCCTACTTCTCCTCCTCCTCCTCTTCCTCCTTCTTGTTCTCCTCCTACTTCTCCTCTTCCTTCTTCTTCTTCATCATCATCATCAACCAATAAACTCATTTTTATATTGTTAGATAAGAGTTTATCTCCCATAATGAAAAGAGCTTGCTCCAAAGGCTATGAGTTGAGCTCATGTAGATTTTACCCATGGTGTCCCTTTGCTTTTATTTTGGGATCTTAGCTGTTTCAGGGTCTACACTCAAAGGTAAAACACTGTTGTTACAGTCTATAAATCTAGTGATTCCTACCCACTATCGGTCCTAAATAACTGTTCTGTAAATTGATAGCTGTTTATTAGGGAAATATTTTAATCTGTTTATCAGTTGCTCTGAGGACATCCATCAATCATCCCCCTCTTTTTGACTAGAAAACATTTCATTTAATTCCATAAATATTTATTAAGAGCCTGTTATGTGACTACTATATACTAAATGTGGGGGATACAATGAGAAAAAAAAGACAGCCTTTGTCCTCAAGGAGATTAGAATCCAATGGAAGAAAGCCGGAAAGTTGGAGCTGGGGGCTAAGAGGAAATCTTGTTCTGTGAAGTTGAAACCAAGCAAAACTGATGATGGACAGTAAAGAAATATCTATGTTTCTACGGTTGTCTTGTATCTGTGAACTCTGTTTCATTAATATCTTACAGAAATTTGGATAATTCTTAAATCTATCATCATTCATTTTACTGTTCCAAAAGAATACATCATTATTCCAAAGGCTGAGAAAGACTAGAAACAACACAACCAATGCCAATAAAATCTCTTGCACTTCTTTTGGTAATATGTAATTGAGTGAAAGAAAAATCTCATTACTTTTGTGTTCATATTAAGGAATATGTGGTAAAACCGTATGGTACAATGGAAGGAGCATTGATTTTGGACTTAGAATTGGATTCAAATCCAGGATATGATACACATTAAGGAATCAGTTTAGTCTTGAATCTTTCTGAACATGAGTTACCTCTTCTCTAAGGTAAGGGAATTGAGTGGGATGACTTCAAGACCTTTCTCTCTGTTTTAAGGCTAGGATCTTATGATCCACAATTCAACAAAGAAATGAAGTTTATCCTACCCACACCCATTTAAGTTATTGATATAGCTCCCCAGCACCAAATCCACTATGCCAAATTCAGTTCATATTTTTCCATATCCTTCATCTTATCCTTATTATAAGGGGAAGTCAGTCACAAGAAATATGACTCTAATAGTACCATATGACCCAAGTTCTACAATGAAATCTCTTCTTTTTTAGAAAATCTACTCCTTTGGGGTTGAATCTCCTCAACTGTACAATGAAGAAATTGGATGAGACACTCTCTAAGATGTCTTTTGGTTCTAAATCTATGATACTAGGAATGAAAATTCACCAAAAATGAAGTTTCCTTCCATAAAATTAAATAGTTGGATCTAAGTGACAGGCCTTATGAGTATCAAAGTAAGTGAGGTCCCACATCAAAGAGCAAAGCAGTGACCCCAAATTGACTCACTAGTGATTGACCTTCTGAAGCTTCACTCAAAACTGACCCAAAAAGGATAAGGGAAGAATCTCATCATTAGGCCGACTAAATGTTTGGCTGATTAGACTGGAGAAAGCTAGGAACCGGACTGAGAATTCTTCTTCTAATTTGCTATCTACCACCTGCCTTCTCCTGATCCAAACCAGTGACCTGAACATGATGGGTCATTACCAGGCCTCTGCTGGCTCTCTGAGATGATGAGTGAGCAGGCGAGTTTGGGAAAGGCGAGGCTGGCAAATGGAATGTGAACAGCTGAGGAATAAATGACTTCCTAAGTGTTCTCCTAGACACCTCACACACACACACACAGAAGTCACAGAGGACAGACACCACATGAATCAATGGGGACTATTCACCCAAAATAAACCATATATTTTTTTCAATAAATACTGACATGCAACATGATATATCATCAAAAAAAAAGCCTCTAAATAGAATCTTTCATCACATTTCCTGAGGCAATAGAAGGGAAATTTTTTTAATATAACAATTATTTCTTAGTTTTTTCTTTCCTGTCAGGCATGCAATAGCTTCTTCTTTCTTCTGAAGCAGCTCACATTATGATGAGTGAAAGGAGGGAAATAAAAAGAGAGATGATCGTGTCAACCACAACTGAACAAATACATTTATTAAAAAGGACTCCCACCAGAAATCTTCTACACCTCCCGTCAGCTCATTCTTTCTTTTTCATATAGTAACTCTATTATGAATTGAAAATGTCCCTTACTCTTATTTTAAATTATTATTATCATCCCTAGTGCATGTACCAAATGGGGATTTATGCTGTCAAATGATGGTACACTTGGAAATTTGGCATCTGAATGGCTAGGAAAGGGCTAATAAAGAAGTTAAATCAGATATCACTCTCTAAAATGTACTTTCATTTTTTTTTATAACTAACAATAAGTATAAAAATCCAAAGAATGCTTTCATTTGAATTGAAAAACTTACTGACACCACCCAAGATAAATAGAAAAGAGCTAGAAGGTAGCTGGAAGAGCAAATTGACACCTCTAAGACCAGAGTTTCTTCTATAGAGTGTTTTCATCCCATGCTTTGATGATTGTTCTCTCTGAAAGCTAATTTCTGTCTCATCATGCTATATCCTTGCTCCTCTAGATCCAAAAGAATCCTCGAACCCAGGCCCATAATTTTCCTATGCATATAGTTGTACACAGCTGATAACTATAACCCACCATGGGTAAACAGCAGGGAGGGGCTAAATGGAAAACTCATTTGTTAGTTTTCCCACTCGGAGGTTGTTATATGGTAAATTAGTGACACTGGGCACTGTGGGAGTGCCCTTTTTCATACACATGGAAGCACTCCACTGGCCCCAGGAGTCACAAAGACTAGTGGATTTTAATAGTGATAGATCTTAAATGGAGGGTTAGAAATTGTTTCTTTTCATTACAATTACAACAAGGAATTAACCCCAAGGGTATCCACTTAATTTCATAATATATAGACTGGAACGCTAATGGGGCTCTTCTATAGTGTAATAAAGAGGCAACTGGCCCTTCGATCCCTGGGGTGGGTTTCTGTAAAAATCCATTGCAAATTAAAAAAAAATGTGAAACAAAGACGGTTTTCAGTTAACAAGCTTCCCAATGTCACTAGCTCCTTTACTGGAAGTGATCAGGACCTCACATACACTGAGCACTAGCATTGAGTTCTGTGGTGGCAAGGAGTCAGTCCTCATCCTCAGAGTCATTTCACTGATTCATTAAAAACCAAAAGTTAGGAAAGAAAGATATTTTACTATTGAACACCCAAACAGACTAAAGACAAAAAGGAAGGTACTAAGACAGTGTGATCATTTTAGCAACATCCAACTCTGGGACAAAGATTTTATGACATGTGGCTTTTATGGTAGATTCAGCTTCCCCTATACAAAGTAAAAACAAAATCATCAGGTATTTTAGTCCAATCAATTTGATTTATAAATGAGAAACCTTAGATCTACTGTCCTTATTTATTTGTTCAAGGTCATATAGGTAGCAATGATCAGAGCCTGAATTTAAGATCAAGTTTTTTTGAATCCTTGAGGCCAGTTCCAATGGTCTTGTGATGAAGAGAGCCATCTACCCCCAGAGAGAGTTCTGTGGGAACTGAGTGTGGATCACAACATAGCATTTTCACTCTTTTTGTTGTTGTTGTTTGCTTGCAATTTTTTTCTTTTCTTATTTTTTTCCTTTTTGATCTGATTTTTCTTGTGCAACGAGGTAATTGTATAAAAATGTGTACACATATTGGACTTAACATATAGTTTAACATGGTTAACATATATTAGATTACATGCCATCTAGGGGAGGGAGTGGGAGAAAGAGGGAGAAATTTGCAACACAAGGTTTTGCAAGGGTCAGTGTTGAATAATTATCCATGCATATGTTTTGAAAATAAAGAGCTTTAATTCTTATTTTTTTTATTTTTTATTTTTTATTTATTTATTTATTTATTTTTGCTGAGGCAATTGGGGTTAAGTGACTTACTCAGAGTCCCACAGCTAGGAAGTGTTAAGTATCTGAAGTCATATTTGAACTCAGGTACTCCTGTATTCAGGACTAGTGTTCTATCCACTGCACCACCTAGCTGCCCCAAGAGCTTTAATTTTTAAAAAAAGTTTCCCCAAAAATATTTTCTGAATCCTAACCTGCCATTGCATCCATTGAACCACATTGCCTCCTGTTCACTAAACTAGTTTCTTTGGACCTGCATTTAAGAGCAAGTTTTCTGAATCCTAACCAACTATTGCATCCATCCACTGAACCACACTCCCTTCTGCTCACTAAGCTGGTTTCTTTAAGTTCCAAACCCAAAAACTGTTTTCTGTACGCTGCACACATGGTATCATTCTGACAATAAGCTTTTTTTAGAGGCCCACAATGTGTCTTCTATTTGGCTGCCCATACAAAATCAAAATCAATTTGGGCCTTTCTTTCCAGGAGCGTTTATTCTAGAGTAAGAGGCAGCATGAACATATAAAAGGCTTTTGAAATAGATATAAGGTAATATGGCAGAAGATGAGGAGGAGATAGACCAGCAGGCCATATTTACGACAGTATCTGACTTTCTGATGTGGTCACTTTACAAACTGCTTTTTTTTTTATCACATGAAAGACTTTGATTCAGTTGGGAGGGGAGAGGTTAAGAGGAAATAAACATGGTTTCAAAACAAAGGCAACTGAAAAAAAATTAATTACAAATAATCCCACAAAGCCAAAAAGGAGGATGAAGGAGAAACTTAGGGCAGAGAAATGAATGGCGTCATTTGTAAAATTGCATGGGAGATGAAGAAAAGTTAGCTTTGCCCCTGGCATAGCTTTAACCCCTTGGTCTCTGCCAGGGAATGATGGCAACACTGTGATGAACGCTCCTGCCATCCAAATGCCCCCTCTCCTTTCTGGAACAGCGAGTCACATGAAAGATGGAGTTTTCAGTCAGCAGCCCCGGTGAATACGAAGCCATTTCCTGCTTTGAGTTGAAATGCCAGATCCCCATTGGTTTTCCATCTTAAGTTAAAGGCATTTGTATTTCCCGAGACTTTCTTATAGTCTCTGACTTTGTTCAGCTCTCTGGGACGGACAGGGAGAAGGGCATTATTTCAAATCTCCACCCTTTGGATGAGGGGAGCGGGACGGGTAGGGAGAAGAAAAAGAAAACTCCATAAAAGCACAGCCCAACTCTGAGAGGAGAAGGCTATTCTCCCAAATGAGCCCGCTCCAGAAACCGCATTGTAACATTTGGCCCACTCAAGGCTTCCAGCTGAGGCCATAACCCGGGGCTCTCTTCTTCCTTTCCCATTGAAAATGTCAGCGCTGTGGAAGTCTGCAAATTTGCCAGTCAACTGGGGAAAAACTGATGATCCGAAGAGAAGGAACACGAGATCACTCAACTCATTTGTTCCCATTTATCATGCAGATCACATTTCCAGAGACAGATAAGGTTGGGTAGGAAAGCCACAAAAGACACTCTGGCTCCAACTAAAATCACCCCCTTTCAAAAGCAAAACTTGGGAGCTTCCCTCCTGAGATGGGGGGAGATGGCTGCATAGAGCAGATGTCAAAAGGATGGCAAGGGAGTCCGGGAGATGGGGAGTCGATAAAGAGGGCTGAGGGACTCATTCAGCCCAGGAAAAAGTTTCAGAAGCTGAGCTTCTACTCCCTCTGAATTAAGAGCGACTATTTCAAAGGATTAAAAATTGCCAGCAAAAAAAAATAGTGGGGGGGTGTGGGTTTTTTTGCAGTGATTAGGATGTAAAGAACTATTCTCCTTCCCCTAATAATAAGGCATGATTGGCAGGCAGCTAACTAAGATGGCATAAGGAATATTCATGGGGTCAAGGTTCAATCCAAAGGACAGGTGGACCGTTTACCCTGCCATTCTCTGTGGCCTATGGATGCTGAAGATGCTCAACATGTTCCATATCTCTAGTCTATTTGAATGCCTATTACTCCTCCTTAGGCCTTGTCCTCACACTTTTTAAATAGGGGGCCAGTCCCTCAGACTGTTGGAGGGCCGGACTATAGTAAAAACAAAAACTCACACTCTGTCTCTACCCCTCAGCCCAGTGCCCAAAGTGTGCCCTGCTAACTCGAGTTTAGGTGGAAAGTCACTTCCGGTCTGATTTTGCCATAACCCAGCAGGCGGCATAAACATCCTCAGCAGGCCGCATGTGCCCCACCAGCCGGAGTTTGAGGACCTCTGCTCTAGGCTCTAAAACTAGGTGGAGCTAGGAAGTTCTGAGTGCATTCCACCTTGAGCACTTATTAGCTGAGTATCTCTGATCACTATCACCCAAATGTTTTCAGCCTCAGTTTCCTAATCTGTAAAATGGGGATGATAATAACCCCTACCAACTAAAGTTGCTCTAAGGATCAATTGAGAAATTGTTTGTAAAATAGTATAGTGCCCAGCACATAGAAAGTACTTCATAAATATTTGCTTTCTTCTTTTGAAGGTTATTATGATTACCAATGCAGGTAACCAATGCAAAGTGTTTTGCAAAGTTATGAATGCAATATAAACTAATAATTATTGTTAATATTATTATTACCTGAGATAATTGAATATTTCAATTTTTGACTTATTAAATTTGTATGTCTCTCAAAAGAATTTTAAGTATTCTCCCTCCCAATGACCTTAATTATGTTTGCTGCTCTGGGCTCATAAACTTGAGAAACTTGGAACATCAAAATAAAGAAAAAAAAGAACAAGAACAAAAAGAAAGAATAAAGTGTAAAAAAAAAAAAAAAGTGAACCTGGTACCCAAGTGTTTTGTTTTTCCTAAGCTCAATGCACGCTAATTTAATTGGCTCTTCCCTTAAAAAATTATAATTAAAAGAAGCAATCTCACCTATGTGGTAATTTCTCATTTCTTTATTTACCTTAAATCTTTTCATGCAGGAAACCCTTAATGTGTTTTGTTTTGTTTTCTAAGTAGAAATAGAAAGCTAAGTAGAAAACTAAACAGAACCCTCATTAGAATTAAACGTGAGCTTTGCAAAGCATGATTTTCTGAATTCCCCCCAGACATTTTCAAATTCAGCCTGATATTCAATATCAATCCAACCAATAAAAAGCAATCCAATTTCTATAATGAACTTGAAGAAGACCTAAATTGGCAGGTTTTTTGCATTTTTTGTCTCCATTAATTTTTTAAGTGAGGTTTAAAAAAAAAAAAAGCAAAGTAGGTTAGAATTCTAGAGGGTTCGAAGTGAAAATCACAAAAGACTGCTTAATAATAGTCTTCATATCTAGTAAGTGCTTAATAAGTATCTATTGACTTAAATTGAAGCCATATTCTCTGTCAATAGAACTGAAATTCTTTCTACTGTACCACATTTTCTGGCAGATTGAAGTCCCTTTTCAGCACAAAATACTTTGTAATATTCTTTTGTTCCAGGGATGTAGTAGTAGTTCAACAAATGTTTATTGAACTGATGTGCACAAATTCACCAATGCATTTATCATATATTTCTTCTCACCATTTTCATTGTTATCATTTGTTTTTATATTTTATATATTCTTCCCCACCCCTCTTCAAGTATGAGTTAGTAAATAGATTGCTAATCCTGGAGTCAAGATTTGTCTCTCTTCTCTCAACAAACCAGTGGGAGATGCTGATTTCCATTGGGGTAGAGTAAGCTAACCACAAGACTAGGAGGCCCCCCCCCATATTCAGCATGGCCAGGAAAATGGCAGACTACCAGCTCTGAAAACCTAATCATGCTTCAGCATAGCTCTGGGCAAAGAGACAGCCTCCAGCAGCCAGACTCAGCACAGGCCAGACACCAGCACTAGGACTCTAGCTCAGCACTAGATCAGCTGCCAGATTCCTTTAGCTTCCAGTAGTGCTAGCCACCCCCATCACACACCCTAAGTGAAGCACCAAACGGAAGGCTCCCTCCACCCTACCTCCTCTCCCCACTACTCTTGGGCCTACAGGAAACATCCATGTGGCACTAGATAGACAGTCAGGATCTACAGCCCTTGGCACAAAAAGCCTGAGACAGTGCCTTTTCCACCCTAGAAGCAAAGCTCAAATTTAAAAGAAAGGAAAAAGGTCAAAAAAAAAATACAGCTAGAAGGAATATACATTGGCAGAGGGTGCAAAACACCTTGAAGAAGGATAGGGTGAAAGGAGGAAAAAAAGGGATGAAGGGAAATATTCTAGTAATAATAATAATTGTGATTGTGAATGGGATGAACTCTCCCATAAAATGGAAGCAAATAACAGAGTAGATCAAAACCCAGAACTCTACATGTTGTTTATAAGAAAAGCACTTGAAGGAGAGACACACAGAGAATAAAGGTAAGGAGCTAGTAGAATCTATTATGCTTCAACTGAAGTAAAAAAAAAAAAAAAAAAAAAAAAGATAACAATCCTAATCTCAGAAATGGTAAAAGCAGAAATAGACCTGATTAAAAGAGATAAGGAAGGAAATTACATCTTACTAAAAGGTGCCATAGACAATGAAGTAATATCAGTACTAAACATATATGCACCAAGCGGGATAGCATCCAAATTCTTAAAGGAGAAATTAAATGAGTTACTGATAGAGAGCATTATAAAATGGAAAATAGATAATTTTGATTATATTAAGTTTTAAAATATATGCACAAAACCAAGATTAGAAGGAAAGCAGAACTTCATTTCTCATATATAGGGTAAAACTTATAAGACTACAAGCCATTTCCTAACTGATAAATGATCAAGGGATATATAGTGAAATATCTCAAAGAATAAATTTTTCCTTTCTAAAAATTCCCAGTTTTTTGGGTAGAGACATTTTGACAAATTGTTCCACTACTAGATTTTTTCCAAACACTAGGCTAATACTTTACTTTAGATGTTTAAATTCCAGTCAAACTGTCCTACTTTCTATTCACTAGATGCAAAATTCCTTCTCTATGACTTTGCATAGCCTTATGCAATCATGCTTGCAATGTATTCCCTTTGAGGAGCATCCCTAACTTCAAGCAATTCTGTATGCTGAATTTTAAAAAAAAATTTCCTATGGGAAGTCCCATACCTGGACTTAGGAAAACTCATATTCATATCCTAGAGTAAACAGTTACTGGAAGAGTGACTCTAGGTAAAGCCTTGCACACTTTGTGTCTTGGTTTCCTCATCTACAAAATGGAAGAAATAACACTTCCCTTCACAGGATTATCTTGACAGACAAAAAAGAACTTTGCAAAACTTAAATCTCTATGGTATCCATTAAAATTTCTTGATTCCTGATTATTGTTTTCTACCACCTCAAATTATCTTTGCCTCTTTTTGTGCCTCTGGAAAGCTACATAATGACTTTGTCATTGTTGTTCAGTTATGTACAACTCTTGGTGATCCCATTTGGGATTTTCTTGGCAAAGTTACTGGCAACGTTTGCCATTTCCTGCTCCAATTCATTTTACACATGAAGAAATGCAAGCAGTCAGGGTTAATTGACTCCCTTAGGGTCAAATAACTAGCTAGCTAGTTAGTATCGAGGCCCAGATTTGAACTCCTGACTCCAGGCCCTGTATTCTATAGTACATCACTTAGCTGCCTTAGAAAAACATAAATAAGCATAATGAAATTTTGTTAATGATTTCCCAGTTACATTTTGGTCTAGTTCGGAACACTCTCAGGGGTTTTGGTGAATCCTGAACCAGATATCTCTGCTGTAAATTGCCCATTCAGTCATAGATGTAGAGCTATAAGTAACCTTAGAGGTCATTGAGTCCAACTCCATCTTACATATCAGGAAAATGAGGTTTAGAAACATTAAGGAAGAAAGGAAACAAGGAGCAAGATAAATATTTGTTAAATGCCTACTATGTTTCAAGCATTGTGCTAAGCACTTTATAAATATTACAAACTTCATAGTTGTCTTATTTTAAGAAATTGCCACAGTCACACCAACTTTCATCAGCCACCACCCTGAACAATCAACAGCCACTAAAGTCAGACCCTTCATCAGCAACAAAAATAAGACTCACCAAAAGTTGAGATGATGCTTTGTAGCACGAAGATATTTAATTAGGGGGCAGCTAGGTGGTGCAGTGGATAGAGCACCATCCCTGAATTCAGGAGGACCAGAGTTCAAATGTGGTCTCAGACACTTAACACTTCCTAGCTGTGTGACCCTGGGCAAGTCACTTAACCCCAGCCTCAGGGGGGAAAAAAGATATTTTAATTAAAGTATATACTTTTAAAAATATATAATACTATTGTGCTTGTAATAGACTTCAGGATAGTATAAATATAACTTTTTAGATGCACTTGGAAACTCAAAAAATTCATATGATTCATTATATTGAGATATGCACTTTATTGTGTTGGTCTAAAACCAAACCCATAATATCTCCATGGTATGCCTGTGTACGTACATGTCCACCATAGTTTCTTCCATTAGAATGTAAGATTTTTATGAGTAGAGACAGATAGTTGGTGTAGCAAATACAACACCAGCCCTAAAGTCAGGAGGACCTGAATTCAAATCCAGCCTCAGACACTTAACACTTCCTAGCTTGTGACCCTAAATAAGTCATTTAATCATTTAATTCCAAATGTCTTAGCAAAAACAAAAACAAAAACAAAAAAAGATTCTCATGAATGAAGATTATTTCATTTATTTGTATCTGTATCTTCAGTGCCTAATATAGTGTCTGGCACATAGGAAGCATTTAAAAAGTACTTGTGTGATTAAAATGTATAATACACACATATATACAAAGGATATACAATGTAATTTAAGGAGAAAATAGTAACTATGGGAATTGGGACTCAAACTTTTGTAGGATGAAACTGATTTTAAGTGTGACACATTTAATATTAAGTTCTCTCCCCTCCACTATGGAAAATAAAATGGTTTGGTAGCTGTTATGAAAGTGTTACTTTAAATGTTACAAATAAGTCATATTTGTGAATCTCCTGCCACAAAATAATCTACTTTTCTTTTTTTTTTCTTTCCACTGATAAGCTATGACAGTTGGGATCAGTCATTTCCTCTTTTTGATCCCCATTTTTCTTAACCTTTAAATGAGGGGCCTGTGCACATCAGGGCTTCTTAAAAATTTTTTCAAATCTTGACCCATTTTTGCCAAAGAAATTTCTATATGACCCCAGGTATGAGGGTATATAAAATAGGCAAACGATTCAAACATTTGCTGATACTAAATCATAATTTCACAACCCCCACATTCAATTATGAGACCCCATATGGGGTCTCAGTTTAAGGAACTAGACGCTAAATGACCCAAAATCTTTTCCAACTCTAAATTTCTGTAATTGTGTACCATTATTTTAAACTAACGGTGTATTTTAGAGTGGAGAATGTGTGTATTAAAGTGTGAAAGAGAAGAGAAAAAGTTTGAAAAGAAAGAAAGGCAAAATGGGAGAAGAGGAGAAAATTAAAAAGAGGAGAAGAGAGGAGAGAAGAAATAGAAAAAGGAGAGAAGAAAAGAAGAGATAGAAAAGAGAGGAAAAGAGAAGAGAGAAAATAAAAAAGGAGAGGAAAAGGAAAGGGAAGGAAAGGAGAGGGGATGAAGAGAGGGAAGAAGAAGGGAGGAAAGAGAAGAAGAGAGAAAAGAGGAAGGGAGGAAAGACAAGGGGAGAGGAGAAGAGGGAAGGAGAAAGGAAGAGAAGGCAAGAGAGAGGAGGGGAGAGGAAGGGAAGGAAGAGAAAGAAAAGATTACAGAATTTCAGAGTAGTGCCAGCTCAATGATCCTTTACTTTAGCCTTGAATAAGCAAGATCCCACTCTACAACCTGCCCAGAAGGGCTCCTTCTCTCTAGATCTGAAGCCTTCCAACAAAGGACAAGCACTAGCCTCCGAGGCAGCATCTTCTACTTTGGGGAGGTTTGAGTTGTCAGGAAGTTTTCTATCATCCATTAAAAATCTGTCATCCAATTAAAAATCATCCATAAAAAAGTCTCCTAATTTCAGCTATTGTTCCCAGTTCTGCTTTCTGAGGTCAAGCAGAACAATTCTCACTTCTCTTGCACTAGAGGTTATTTTGAACACCTGAAAAAAAAACTAGCACATTCCTCCATGGCTCCTCTCCTGTCCCTTCAACTGCTTCTTGTTTTCCTGGCTTCTCACCAACCTGGCTGTCCTCTTCCATGTTCACTTTACCTTATCAATGACCTAAATAAGCTTGGGCACCCAAATCTGACCTCAGTTTTCTAGATATGGCCTGACCAGGGCAGAATGGAGCCAATAAATGGCACTTTTCTTAAGGCAACTCCAAACCACACTCATTTATGAGCATGCAATCCACTAAAAAATAAATCCCAGATCTATTTTTTTTAATTTCCTTCTGCTAAATTCATATAGGCACTATATAGAATAAAATAGAGAATTAGGGGGAAAGATTATTCAGGACATAAAGAAAAGCACCACAATTCCAAAAATATTTCCTAGCAGGCAATTATTATTGTGTTTGTTTAATCTGTGATGTTTATTTTCCATAATTTCTATTAGCATTCCTCAAATTTGCCTGGAGGGGTCACTTAGTATTGCTCTCATCATTTTTACAGAATGATATCCTGAGTCTTGAAGAGATTAAGAGATTCACAGAAAGGAAACAGGGTCTGAGTGAAAATTCAGGTCAAGTTTCTGCTTTTTATCCATACACCCTGATGCTTCTCTAAGAGGAAACTGGTCATCAAAATCAAAATAATATCACCATTAGTGGTGATACCATCACTAATGGTACCTATAATCATTTACTCTATCTCTATGTCTCCTGTTCATTAATGATTTGATTCTACAATACTTATCTCATCAGAATATTTGGGAGCTAGAAATGGTACATTATGGCTAATATGGGCCAGAAAAGTCCTGGTGGTGATAGGCCAGTGGTTCACTCTTCCAGAGAATAGTTGTTTCCCAGTAATAAATAGAGCTGCTAAACAATTCAAATCCATTTCATTGTAATTCCATTTAAAGAATGCTGGGTTTGGAGCAAAGAACCCCAACTCTACTACTTACTTCCTATGGTCCCTTAGACTAGTTACTTAATATTCTATGGGCCTCAGTTCCTCATCCTCAAAATGAGGTAGGATAGATTAAATGGCTTCTGAAGTCCTTTATCGCTTTAAATTTATGGTCCTAGGTGCCTATGGAAAATTTATGGTAGAGAGCCACAAATGGGTCTCCCCCTTCTTCAAAATTTCAAAGCATCATCTTTAATTTTTTTCTCCCGTGACCCTGACCATTGAAGAAAAGCTAAAGGCAGGATTTGCATCCCTGATTTTCTGGACTTCAAACATAGTATTTCAACCCCTTTAGACTCTTTGGTGTCTATGTTTTCAGGAATATTCAGTTTCTTCTTTCCCATTGGCTCCTCTTTTCGATCTATAAACATTTCCATGCTTCTTCATCCTACTAAAGTCTTTCCTTAGCTTCTCTATTCAATTCAGTAACTCTGCCATCTGTCTTCCCATTCCCCCCCAAGATAAACTTTTTGAAAAAATTTCCTACAGCCAAAATCTCTCTACATTCATTATCTATTTCTTTACTTCTTTCTTTTTTGAGAGTAGGTCTCTATTCAGCTAGAATGTAATGGCCACTTAGTAGCCCAATCTCACTTCTAATTAGCACAGAAGCTTTGATTTGCTCCATTTCCAACCTGGGCTGATTCACCCATCATTAGGCAGCCTGATGGCCCCTAGTATCATATTGGTGTCAGACAGTGCAATTGCCCAATCACTTTAACCCTACTATAGCTCAGAACTTCTGAGTTCAACTGATATACAAACCCCAAACCTCTCCCACACCAAGGATTACATGCAGTGGCTACCACTCCTGGTTCATGCACCACTTCTTTAACCCCTTACAATCTAGCTGTTATGCCAAGAGAAATAAAATTATTCTCTTTAAGCACATCCAATACTAATCTCATACAGATGGCCTTTATCTCATCCTCATCCTTCTTAAAGACAATCCACTTTTTGTTTTTTTGACAATCCACTCCCTTCTCATACTCTCCTTTTCCTTGGCTCTAGAGAAACTTTTTTTTTCTCCTCCTGGCTATCAAATTGTTTTTCTTTGTTTCCTTCTTAGTCTGGCTCTCCTAAATTTCTTCATCAGTAATTTTATTCAATTCATTCCTCATTCAACTATCATTTACTCAGATAATTTTCAAATCTATATCTCACACTATTTCCTGTCTTCTGAGTTTCCTTCCTTCCCAGTAGACTCTTCCTAAGTAGAATGCCAACCTTTTTTTGTCTGAGGCAATTTGGGTTAAGTGACTTGCCCAGAGTCACACAGTTGGGAAGTGTTAAGAGTCTGAGGTCAAATTTGAACTTAGGTCCTCCTAACTTCAGAGCTGGTTCTCTCTCTCTCTCTCTCTCTCTCTCTCTCTCTCTCTCTCTCTCTCTCTCTCTCTCTCTCTCTCTCTCTCTCTCTCTCTCTCTCTTCTCTTTGTCTCTCTTTCTCTTTGTCTCTCTCTCTTTTTCTCTCTTTCTCTTTGTCTCTCTCTCTCTCTTTCTCTTTGTCTCTCTCTCTCTCTTTCTCTTTGTCTCTCTCTCTCTTTCTCTTTGTCTCTCTCTCTCTGTTTCTCTCTCTTTCTCTTTCTCTTTGTTTCTCTCTTTCTCTTTTTCTTTCTCTTTGTCTCTCTCTCTCTGTGTATATATATATGTGTGTGTGTGTGTGTGTGTGTGTGTGTGTGTGTGTGTGTGTATGCATATGCACTATGCCACCTAGCTGCCCTGCTATGCATTCTTTAAAGGCTTCATCTCCCACATGAAACCTTCCTTGAATTCTTCTGTAATTAATAATAGTAGATATATAGCAAAATATTGGTCATCTTAACATAATTTGCATTCTGGCTTTTTATATCTGTATTATTCTACCACTACCCTATAAGATACATGTACACCTACTAATGAGTTCATTATGAAGAAAGTCTTTTGGAAACATTAAAGCAATAAGTAAATATTAGCTACTGCTGTTATTGGATCTTACCTTTGTATCCCCGGCATCACCTAATATTCTACACACAATTAATGTTCAGTAAATATTTCCTGAGTGAACTAATGGATTAATGGATGGATGAATTAATAGAAAAAAAAAAGCCAAGATATTATTCTCATAGTCAGGTATCATGGGACTTTTCCTAGCTTGCTCTATAAAGATAGTTTTACTTTGCTATTCACATTTTCTGTACTGGGACCACAAAAAGCAGAGAAGCTTGAGAAATAGAAAAGAAGGACCTCTTTCTTCTCAAATGAGCTATAAAGATGACTGGAGCACAGAAGAATTTTTGATAAAGAAGAAATTTCACCTACAAAACAGGCATTTTAAAATGAGCTTAGATTGATTTATATATGCCTAAAAGATGTGCAATTGGAAAAGGAGGTAATTTGGTCAGTTAGAGCAAGAGAAAACTAACCATTGGATTGTTCTGTTGTTGATATTCACTGAATATCAAGGGAATTCAAAGAAGACACTCAATATATACAATGGACCTCCCTTAAAGGATCTGTGGAAGGACATGGACAAGAACCACACAAGCTGAGAAGGCAAAGATGGTGTGCACTCTGCACATATATCAAGAATGACAAAATTCCAGACCCATCCAAAAAAAAAAAAAGAGAGAGAGAGAGCGAGAGAGAACCACAATATAAGATTCACTTCCAGTACTGCAAGAATATGTTTTGAAATATTGATCATTCCTTTCTCAAATTTGTATCCCCAAATGAAAACCAAAGTGCCATTCTGACTTTCTCTCAAAGAAGAGAATAAGCATTGTTTGCCACACACTGTAACAATAATCTTCTGCCTGGAGCACAAAATGGCTCCCTTTGAACCCCTTCTTGTCAACCACACAAAAGAACTTGCACAAATAAAAAACAAAGCTATATCATTTTGCTTTGTTCTCCTAAATGAGATGTGTCATCAAGGATTTTTTGGTTGTTGCTGCTGTTAAAAAAAATCACTTCAGAAATATGTGGGAGTAATTGAGGATCTTTATTTTTTAAAGAATCTCTTTTGATTGGGTTCTCCAGTTTTGGCCTTGTCTCCAATTCTCCATAAAATGGACTGTTTTGTGGTTGGTTCAGGAATAGTTTTTTGGTTTGGATCTTGGGGTTTTTTTGTTGTTTTTGTTCTTTTTTAACTGTGTTAGTGGTCAATCATAATAAACCCAGTCAACTGAACTGTTCAGTGATCCATTATCAGTTGTTAAGAGCTGGCTATTTTATGGGCATTTCATTATAGTTCCTCCTATCATGACCTGCCTACTCTTTTCTCTGGACCACATTAGACAAGGACAAGAATACTTATTCAGTTTCCAATTGTCTCTTCGTTCTTTATATCCAATACTTACTGGCTTTGACTTGGGCCAGTCTCAAAAATAAAATAGTGATCAATGTGGGTTCCATAGCTATCTGCTAAATATTTCATGGTACTCCTTTTAGTATTGTAGATTGCCTGTCTTTTGCTACTTTTGTCTAAGTGCTTCTAGTAGACCAGCTATGGGAAGATCCATTCTTCTATTCTTCTTGGCATTTCAAGAAGGGAAAGTAAGGCAGGAAGGAAGGAAGGAAGGAAAAAAGGGAAGGAAAGAAGGAAGGAGAGAGAGAAGAAAGGAAGGAAGGAAGGAAGGAAGGAAGGAAGGAAGGAAGGAAGGAAGGAAGGAAGGAAGGAAGGAAGGAAGGAAGGAAGGAAGGAAGGAAGGAAGGAAGGAAGGGAGGGAGGAAGAAAAGAAGGGAGGAAGGAGGGAGGGAAAGCTAATTGGAAGTTTATTAAGTGTGTATAAGTTGCAGAATTGCATTCCCTTGCAAGTACTCTCAGGTTCTTAAAAACATAAGTAGCCACATTACACTCTTATAAGTAGTAAGCACTTAAGAATGTTTTGTTGAATTGAATTGAATATTAGAATGCTTCTTTGGAGAATGTAAGTTATATTAAATTGTATAAAATATTTAAAAAGAAACTGACATACCTTATGGAAAGCTAGTTGGCACAGTGAATAGAACACCAAGCCTAGTGTCAGGAATGTGACTGTAATCAAGTCACTTAACCCTGTTTATCTCAATTCATGCAAGTGTAAAATGTTAGAGAAGGAAATGGCAAACTATCCCAGTATCTTTGCCAAGAAAATCCCAAATAGGTCATGAGGAATCATACATGACTGAAACTACTAAGTAACAACAATAGGAAATCTCTTTACCTCTTGCCTCAGTTCAGTTAATATCTTCAACTTTTTATATAAAAAATGGAATTCTAATATAATCTGGATTTTTTTTCTTCATTTTAGAATGGTTTCCACTTGATGTATTTATTTTACCTTTTGATACCTGGTTTGTAGTTTAAAACTAGCTCTGTTAAGTCTATTTCTTATTCTCATCTGAAGTATTCCCTTGAATTGATTGTATATTTCTACCCCATTTGGTCAGAATCATATCTGATAGCTAAGGATTGATTAAAGAAGCACAGATTATCCACCCTGGAGAAAAAAAGATAATACATAGAAGTAGTCAAAACAAAAGCAGCAGCATCAATAGTAGCAATAATAGCATCAACAATAGTAGTAGTAGTAGCAGTGGTGGCAGGAGGAGGAGGAGGAGGAGGAGGAGGAGGAGGAGGAGGAGGAGGAGGAGGAGGAGGAGGAGCAGCAACAAATAGCAATAGTAATAATAATAGTAGTAGGAACAGCAGCAGCAATAGTAATAATAATATAACATAGTAGCAGAAGCAATAGTATTTGGTTCCCCCTCACTGAAGATTTTCAAATAAAGGCAGGATAACCATTAGGCCCATCTACTTCTCTACTTTCATAATTGGGACTTTATAAACCAAAAAAGCCTTATCTTCTCTGACTTCACTATTTCTTCTTGTATTGTCTCTTTCCTTCCAGCTTTATTGTTCACTAAAAGAAATATGGATTTAGAAGGAAAATATTAATAGAAGTAGAAAAAATTTATTTTAACACTTAAAGAGATCTTTAAAATGATTTTATTGATAAGAAAAATGCAGAATGGAAATGTGGGTGGGGAATGAATGCAATGAGCAGAATGGAATGTGGACAAACCCAACTACTGGCTGGTAACCACAGACCTCGGTACTATAATGCTGCTTTGTTTTCCTACTGCTTGCCCTCCTGGCTATTTATGTAAACTTGATTTTTCATATGGTATCTATGTCCCCCCTCCAATATTCCCCAAGTATTAGAGGGAGCCTTTGCCCAAGGAACACTGAGTATACTTTCATTCTTCATTTCCACCCATAGATTCATTGTTTTCCTATTCTAATTGAATCTTCCATGCTTGAGGAACTGGTCCTCTATTCCCATAGGCAAAGTCAAGTAGAGAACAAAGCAATTGTCTATCAGATTTGATCAATCTAGACAAGTAGTCCAGCCAAGACACTCTTTTTTCCTGATAACACTAGTGCTTTGGGGCTGATTCATTTTGTGATTTTTTAGCACACCTTGCCTCTGTAGCTACAATCCTTATCCACATGGAGCAGGGAAATTAGACCACAGGCCCCAGTCTGGTCTATTTGCTTCTTCAGCCCACCTTCACCAGTGTAGCCAAAACAATATTAACTCCATTGCTTATTGAGATGATTAATTAATGATAATATTGACCATAACAATCAGAATTCATATTTGTGAACATGTAAGGATTACCTAAGTACCTTCCTCAAAACAATGTTTTGAAGAAGTAATGGAAATAATATTGTTGCCATATATAGATGAGAAAATTGAGGTTGAGAGAAGTTAATGATTTGCTGGTGATCATAGATATACCAAGTATGGATAACAAGCTGGCCCAATTGGAAACTTTAATGCAAGAAAGCACATTCAGCCTCATAGGTATCAATGAGATTAGATAAAATGAGAAAATGAATTAGCATACAGCTATGGATAGATTTGCCTTATTCACCAGAAATAAGATAGGGAAGGGGTGGGGCAGGGAAGAAATGAGGTAGAATAATATTTTCATAATAGCTTGTGACCCAGGCAATTTTTAGCTTTGCAATTATCAGGACAACTCTGTACGAATAAAAATTACAGAAAAATTGCCAACCTGCATTGGTTAGGGAACTTATCTCACCCAAATGCTCCTTTTACCAATAAAATCACTGATCCTGTCCTATCTCCATAGTTAGATGGGGAAAAAAATCCTAGTATCTAGCCAAAGGGAGAGAATGGGATAGAGAGTACTGGGTTGAAGATCTATAAAGGGAGAAACTGAACCAATATTGTCATCAAATGGTTGTGCAGATCACCAGGAAATAGATGAGGAATTAGGGAGAGAAATCACAAGCCTGGCATGGAGGCATGATAGATAGTAGTGACAGATGCATCAATTACTCAAATAGCTGTTGGAGCTCACTCTACCCAAAGCAGAACTGCTAACAACCTCCTAGCTTGCCTGAATAATTTCATCTGAAAAGAAAATGAAGGAAGGAAGGAAGGAATAAGGGAGGGAAGGCAGGCAGGCAGGCAGGAAGGAAAGAAGGAAGGAAGGAAGGAAGGAAGGAAGGAAGGAAGGAAGGAAGGAAGGAAGGAAGGAAGGAAGGAAGGAAGGAAGGAAAGAAGGCAGACAGGAAGGCAGGCAAGAAGGCAGGCAAGAAAGAAGGAAGGAAGGAAGGAAGGAAGGAAGGAAGGAAGGAAGGAAGGAAGGAAGGAAGGAAGGAAGGAAGGAAGGAAGGAAGGAAGGAAGGAAGGAAGGAAGGAAGGGAGGAAGGAAGGGAGGAAGGAAGGGAGGGAGGAAGGGAGGGAGGAAGGTAGAAAGGAAGGGAGGAAGGTAGGAAGGAAAGAAGGGAGGAAGGTAGAAAGGAAGGGAGGAAGGTAGGAAGGAAAGAAGGTAGGAAGGAAGGAAGGTAGGAAGGAAGGAAGGTAGGAAGGAAGGAAGGTAGGAAGGAAGGAAGGAAGGTAGGAAGGAAGGAAATAAAAAGCTGATCTGGTATCCATACTTCATACTCCACTCATATGGTAAACTCATGCTACCTAATGAAGGGAAAACCAACTCAGGTCAGAAACAAAGCAGATCAAAGTTGCCTACAAATAGCAGCTATATTTCCCATTCAGAATTGGAAGGAACTTCATAATCCAACGTAACCTTCTCCTGTTACAGATGAGTACACTGAGACCCAGAGAAGTTAAACAACTTGTCTGGAATCCCATCGAGAGCAAGTGGCAAAGACAGAATTGAATCTAATTCCTCTGATGCTGAAGCCAGTACTGTTCCTAGTGTGGCAGATTCACTTTCCTTTATGCTTAAATAACACAAAATTGTGAAGAATTGACAGTATATTGAATAACAGTCAGGATACATAGGAAACAAAACCCTTGTCTATCCAGAACACTGGACTAAATTAAATAAGGTGCAATTTAATAGAAATTTCACAAAAGTATACATGTGGAGAGAAATATATATATGTACACATAAATATATATAGATCTGTAAAGGGCTGAAATTCTGGAATCAAACAACCAAGCACTTAAGGCTAATTACCTTTTGGACAATGAGTCTGTTAGCATATTTTGGGAAAATGGCCCTTCCCACTATTCTGTGCTGGCTGGATCTTTTGGTGTATACAGATAATTGTAGGAAGGATTAGGGAGTGGAGTAAGACAAGCCAGAGTCACTTTGGAGGAGAACGACAGGGAGATAGGAGGTTGGTGGTGAGCCTCCTAGAGTTCTGTCCAACTCCTTTACTTCTCCCCCTAAAGACCAAGGACTTTTGCTGATCCTGATTCTGGCTGATCCTGAGGTCAAGAGGGAGCTGACCTGGACTTCACATAGATCTATCTTTATTTATAATCTATCTCTACATCTATCTATCTATGTGTGTATATGTGTGTGTACTTATGTAAAGTCTTATACTTTATTCAAAAAAAATCCACTTCTCATCAATCTAGTTGGAAAAAAAAAAGCTCTAATTTTTGTGTGAATGGGGCAAATCTTTAGCTCAAAATTGATCTGGCAGCTGAAAAAGTTAGGGTCATTTAGTAAGTGCTCACTGGTATGATCCACTTCACTGGAAAGTTAGTAGATTCACAAATGACCACTTGCCAGGAACATTACAATGATGAGTTCTTTCATACAGGTTAGATTAGATGGTCTCTCTGAGTTCCCTTCCAGTTTCCTAGTCTATAATTCTGTGAGATAATTATGACATAACGCTTCCTCTTATGAATTATGAAATCAGAATATATTCAATTGCTATATTATCTTTAAACTTTTTTGCTTCCTAAAAAGTTTAGAGTTACTTTTAATGAAAATACCTTAACTTTGGTCAATATACTCACATTTATTTATAAATGTTATGGTTTTCAAAGCACTTCCCTAAAATATGTGAAATATATAAAGTTGTCAAATGAAGTAAACAAGCAAGATTTGTTAAACTCTATTTGTATTCTGGGCACTATGCTAAATGGGGGGAGGGGGGAATTGAAGCAGAAATAACTCTCCCTGCCTTCAAAGAGCTTACATTTTAGTTTGGGGAAGATGATGTTTAAAAATGAGCTGAAAGGGAGCCTTGATCTGTGCAATAGTGTCCGTGTAGAGAAAAATGGTGTTAAAAATCCAAAAGTCAGGAGTGGAATCTGGGGAAAAGGGAAGACATGGCTTGCCTTAGTGCTTTCTTTAAAATGGAGATTCTGGGAAGAACTGATCAATCAGAAGTGCCACAGGAGTAATGTGTACTTCCAATGTGAGAATGCTATTGTGCTTTGGTAGGAAAGCCCAAGGAATCCTGAGTGAAGCCAGGAAAGGAATACTGATAGTGTGGAGGAGGGATGAATTCCTGATTTCCTTTCAAATTCAGCTGAGGTGTCATGTCTTCCAGGAGAGCTTTTCTAGTCTTCCCAATGACTCTGCATCTGTCTTGTACATACTTATTTATGTAAATGTCTACTTCTCTATTAGAATGTAACTCCTTGAAGACAGGGATTATTTTTGATCTTTGATTCACCCACAGTTCCTTGGCATATTAAGGGCTTAATAAATGCTCTCATTGAGGTGAGTTGGAAAAAGACAAACAGGGCTAATCAGGATCCAGCAAAATCTATGAAAAATGAAACTGTCTCTTTACCACTTCTAGTAGAAAAATAAAATTTTAAAATTGCCTACTGCCATCTGTAACTACCTGAATAATTACATTGTGGGATTTTATTAGTGCCTAAATTGAATTTTAGTAATGTCATCTTTCACATCTTACACACAAACTAAGTGATCTGCCTCAACTGCTTAGGCAACCCATGTAAAATAAAGAAAAACTAGGGGAAAAGAGTATTTCAAAGCCATATTTATTTAAAAAAAACAGAATATTCATGAATATGAGTAATCAATAAGTACTTTTAAAAAAATTATAAGTAAATTTGTAGAGAAAAGTCCTGAAAAAGAAATGCTAAGTTAACCACATAAATCTACAAATGTTCCCAGAAATAAGAGACATAATGAATCAAGGAAAATAAATACAGGAGGAATAAAAGCATACAAGGAACCAGGTCTGTTTGGACAAATTGAATGATCCATTCTTTGGTTTATTCCATTTGGAACCTTTAATAATGACTCACTTACTGAAGAACAAAGCAGAATAATGGGGAAAGGGGCAGCCATGGAGTGAAGGTCTAGTTATGACTATCTACTTAGGAAACATTTACACCTTAAAGTGCCAAATAAATGGGAGATATTATTAATAAATTTCAACATATCAAAAACAGCTTTAATTAAAAGATTGCTAAAGCCTGGGGTCAGACAAGCAGACCTGGATTTAATGTCTGCCACTGAAATTATTAGCTATATGACCATGTATAACACACTTAGCCTCTCAGTGAACTCAGGCAATGCTCCAAGACTGAGTGACAGTCCATATTCATATCTGTATTAGGGTAGGGAGTTTCCAAACCAGTTCTCCATACCAATGTAGCTTCAGAGCTAGACTACCATGTCTTTCTCCTCCTTTATACCCCAGTCAATTATCTGATCTCTGAGCAATCTATCCTCACTTGTTCATAGGATTATAGATGATTAAATTTACAGTTGGAAGAAAAGTCCAACCTTCTAATTTAACAAAGGATAAAACTAAAAACCTCTAGGGTGTAAGTAACACATCCACTGTCACACATTTAGCAAATGTCAGATTCATACTGAAGTCTAGTCTAGTAGACATGGGGGCATACGGAGTGCTCAGGGAGGACTAGCATCTCTGGTGTGAGGGCTTGCCAAGCCCTTTTCAGGGTTACTCTTCCACTTTCAGTGTCTACCATCACCCAACTTTGACCTGTGAGTCCAAGAAGCAGCAGCATGTCCTGGGGTCACACCCCAGTAAAACTTGTCAGATGGCTAAACCAGGTGGAAGGTAATCAAGAGGTTTCAAATCATCTGTGAGTTAGGGGGACATCTACTAAAAGCTGGGGAAGACTTCTCCTTGCTAGCATGGGCAATTGAGAATAATTATGCTCCAGTGGCTCACAAAGGCATTTTCTAAACACCCTTTAGAGTTTGTTCAAACATCTAAGATGCTATAGTCGTTGAATTTTGTCTTGCCTCTTGACTTTGGAAGAATGAGTGAGTCCATAGTTTTTGGAACTCTGTCTCACTTAATCCAGTTCACTCACAAGGTTAAGTTATTGGTCCTTTTCAAAAACAAAAGGCAAACAACAGAAGGCATTTAACAAATATTTGTAAAATTGAAATGATCTAAAACATGCACAAAATAAGAATCCTGTTACTGATTAAATCCCCTTAATTATTCCACAATATAATTATCAACCAAAATGGATAGTGAAATTCATAATCCAAAAGCTCCAGATTAAGAATTAGATATTGAAATAGGCCCACCATAAATTGCATATCTCATCATGATCTTTGAATATTTCACTTCATGCACTGCCAATATTTAGATATGTTATCATAATTAAAAAGTGACAAGCATTCTATAAAATAAAAAGACAGCCATGTTGTACAATATTGAGGTGATCAGAAGTCAGGCCTGAAATCTTAAAAGAACTGGAAATTATTAGGAAGAATTCTGTCACCTAAAGTTTCTAGTCCTTGAATCGTGTGAACCCAGAAAAAGGTAAGTAGTCTGCAGCATCTGAGGGGAAGTAGAAGGACCTAAGTAATCGAAAAGAGCCAAGACCATTTAGGAGATACCAATCACACATAACAAAGCATATCTTTTTTCCTGGAGGTTACAGTTAGTTAGAAGATGCAGTTTAGAAGTCTACTGAGCTATGATTTATTGGAATGCTTACAAACTCATTGATACAGTTCCACATGACCGCCTGCCATAGAAACAAAGCTACACAGAGTTCTAGGGTAGAAGATTTTTTTTTAATGTAGACTCTGAATTTGGCAATTAAAAGACTAAGTAAGAACTCAGATGGGCCTGCATTCAAACACTGGATGATTTAGGATTTCAAAATTCTTTTTAACACTTTATGGAGGATTTGATGTTTCAGTTTCTCAAGATAACCCTTAAATGATCCTTTGTTTAATTCTCCTTTCTCCTCCAGTAAATGAATGTTTCCAAAAGTGCCCAAATGAAATAAGTTTCACTAGCTTGTGGCCAAAGAAAATCATTGAAATTCCAAATATGCTGGCTCTCAAAATTCTTAAATTCCTTAAACTATATAGCATTGGGTCCAAAAATGTATTCCTTCATTTAGAAAAACAATTGATGTGGTTATCAACATAAAAAAAATGGACAAACAGACAGAAATGGAGAGACAGAGAAAGGGAAGGTGGGGGATTAAGTCCTTACAAAGTTCCAGACATTGTGTTAAGTGCTAGGGTTATAAATAAAAGCAAGCAAACCAGTTTTGGCCCTCAAGAATCTTACATTCTGAAAAACTTGTAAGGGGATTCTGGAAAGGGAGGGAGGAGGATATGGCCCAAAGTGGAAGGAGGGGATGTTAGTGAGTAAGGGAAGGAGATGGCTGGGAAGTGGGCTAGAGGGGTAAAATCAAGAATAAGGTCAAAGCTGATCTAACAAATCCAAGAGTGGTTCCTGGGGCTGAATCCAAATTTTCTATGGGAGGGAAGTGGAGTTGATGGCTTGAGTGGAGCAAGTGAAGATGTCTAGGGATGTCCTGAAAGTAACTAGAAGGATTACTGTAACTTGAGTTAGGTGAGATATTAGGTGAGATATATCCTCCCTTCTCCCTAAGCTAAAACTAAATGGGAGGAAGAAGTCTTCTGCAAGAGCTGTTTTAGAGGGAATGATGTCCTCCAATGTCATCTCCATGTTTTAATACCACTTCCTCCAATTCTTAACTCATTAATGCTGCTTCCATTATGCAATACTTCTACAAGAGAAACCATTTCTCCTAGGACTTATTACAAATATATTCATAAGGCATTTGTCTGACAAGGAATAGGTCACTTCTCCACTCAAGGAACTTCAGTGTCTCCCTTCTGCTTTTAGGATTAAATATAATCTCTTCTGCTTGTATATAGTCTGGCTCCAATCTGTCTTTCTAGATATAGAATCATATTACTTAACCAAGAACTATAATTTCCAACTACCCTATATGCAAATCCCTGCATGTGATGTTCCATCTTTGACCCCTATGTCTTCCTATTGGCTTCTTCCTATGCTTGAAGTATATTCCTGCCTCACTTGACAATTTAAAATGCATACCTCTGGGAAAGGATCCCCTACTTAAGTACTTTCTTGATTTCTCTTGTTATGACCCCAATATTATTTTCTCTAGTTATGACTCCAATATTATTTTGTATATGTGTTTCATTTAATTACCTGGCTCTGTTTACTTTTCTCCTAATAGAGTACAAGATCTTTGAGGATAAAGCTCTTTTACTTTCTGCTATTCTAATTTTCAAGGCAAATCAACAATAGTTTCTGGTACTTAGCTAAGCCTGAGAATACCAATACAAGTTAAAAGGCCATGCTAAATCAGTGACTCAAGTATAGTTAGTAGGCCCTGAATAAATGTTTTCTGAATTAAAATGAACCAAATGCTAGTCTAGAAAAGAATTACTCTTAGAAATGAACAGTGGCCTTGCTTGCCTCCTTTACACTTGGGAGAACAATTACACCTTTCCAAACTGGGCTCAAGGGCAGAGTCACAATTCTGTATATGGCCTTCCCAGGCTGCTAAGTCCCAGAAGGACTTTCCGCCCTAGGATGGACAAGGGCAGAGAGTCAGGGAGCACATTCCTATCAGAAAATCTGTGTCCTTTGCAGCCACTGTTCATAGCTAGAGGCATGGCTGTTGGGGTAGCTGAACCTTTCTCTAAGGCCCACAAACAAAAGGCCAGCTGCCTGGGGCAGGGCAGAGGGAAGGCTTAGGAATGATACCTCCTCCCTAGTGGCTGGAAGATGCCCTTATTAGTGCCCTCCTAGACAGTGGTAAAACAATCAAGCTGACATTTTCAAATTCCTCTCCTAAACTTGGATGTTCTGTGTTGCCAAGAAGCATTACAGAAATGTCAATATTTCAGAGCCACTGGTAAGGGTTACTATTAGTTATTCAAACATTTTGGTATCCCTCTGGTTAATATGTGCTGGAATACAAACGATTTCATGTGCATACACACATAGACACAACATATTTGTTGGTGTTGACCTATCAACTGCTATGATGTTCTTAGGACTCTCATGAGGAAGCATCCACTTGAATACTGTCTTCCACTATAACAATCCTGACCTTGACCAGCTAAGGTCATTATAAGTCATTACAATGTCCCCCTCCTTTGTTCTGTTTATACTTCAGGATGGGGGTAGGATGGAGTTTGGTCTTATGATTTCATCATTACTGGGAATACCCGGCAGATATACTTCTTTCACAATAGCTTATTTTTAACTTACAAGCCTAGGTATCTGAGAGGGAAGATGGCCCACAGTCACATGTTTAGTGTAAATCAGAAGCAGGGCTTTGAACCTTGGCTTTCCTAACTCCAAAGTTGGCTCTCTGCCCACTAGGCTACTGTATGAAAAAACAAAAGATCTCTTTTTTGTTAGGTGAAATTGGCACAAAGTCATAGGATCATGGAGAAAAGGAGGGAATTCCCGGTCTTGGGCGATGTAGCCCCAAAAGGATCACATTGTAAAGACAGAGGATAAAAGAAGAATTAATGAGTTTTTCTGTGAATAAGTTCATCCATCTATATACACTATTTTGAATAATAGGAAGTAAAAGGTGACAAGAAGAAAGGAGAAGTGAAAGGAGAAATGAGATAGGAGATGAAGCATTAAGCATGAAATATGGAAGAGGCTGTTCTGGAAAGTCCTAGTAAGTTTAAATCTTCGTCATTATTTTTTATCTTTTAAAAATCTATGACCCTAAGACAGTGAGGTGATGCAGTGGGTAAAGACTGGCCCTGGAGTCAAAAGCAATGGAGTTCAAATCCAGCTTTACACAATTACTAGCTGTGTGACTGTGGGGAGGTCACTTAACCCAGATTACTTCAATAAAAAATCTATGATGCTTATTAAGGTAGAGAGAATGTAGAAGAAGGTAACTTGAATAGTGATAGGCCTCAAATTCATGCAGAAGGAGACTTGTTGAAAGACATGGGGATAGGGAGGTGCAACCAAGATGGCAAAAAGAAGCCAGGAAATTTTCCAAGGAAACAACATTAAATCAAGCTTTTAAACAGATTCTGGAGCAAAAGAATCCACATAAAAAAAAAGAAGGAATGAAACAATTTTCCAGCTCAAGATAACTTAGCATCTAAGACAATTCCAAAAGACTCAGAATGGAAAATGCTGACCACATTCAGAGAAATGTGGAGTCTGAATGCAGATCAATGTAAGCTATTTTCACTTTTTTTTTCTTTCTTATTTATCCTTTTTGTTCTGATTCTTCTTTTATAATATGGTCAGGGTCACCATTTAGATCTGAAATTCTGTTTTTCCCCCATACATTTACCACACCCTGTCTCTACATCCATTTTTATAGTTGAAATTTGTTGGCTTGAGTTCCAATAACCAAAACCCTGACATTATCCACCTTTTGTTGTGTTCCATTAAAGCATAGACTGACTTGATGATGACATATCTGATATATAATTCTGTTGGTTTTCACTACTTTTTCCCAAGCCCACACCTTGCATTAAGTTTGTGTTAGGGATATTTTTATTCTTTATTATTATATATCTTGAGCTTTGCCAGGATGGTATGGAGAATTATTTCAAATCTGAGCAAAGACTGGCTACCATGACCTTGGGCAGTGTATTTAACCATTCTAGGCCTTGGTTTCCTCATCTGTAAAATAAGGGGCTGGACTGAATGATCTTTTTAATATACCTTCCAGCTCTAAACCTTTGATCCTATAATGAACTTTTCATTGCATATTAGTCATGCTCATTTTTCTTTACTCAGCATATCTGAGAATCACAGGGTTGGTTCATTTCTCCCAGGCTTCAAATTGAACCATATTATCTAGGGGATAGGGCAGCAAGGCAGCATAGTGGATAGAGTAAAAGAACATGGACTTTCCCTAAAATCAGGAAGATTCATCTTCCTGTTTCAAATCTAGTGTCATTCACTTACCAGATGTGTGATCTTGCACAGGTCATTTTACCCTTTTTATCTCAGTTTTCTCGTCTGTAAAATGAGCTACAGAATGAAATGGCAAACCACTTTGATATTTTTGCAAGAAAACCTCAAATGGGATCCTGAAGAATTGGATACAACTGAAAAAAAAATAACTGAACTACAATTGAACAGCTAAGTAAGCCCAATGGCTAGAGTTCTAGACCTGGAGTTAGAAAAACCTGAATTAAAAAACCCATCCTCAGAAATGTATTAGTTGTGTGATTCTAGACAAGTCAGTTAATTCCTGTCTATCTCAGTTTCCTCATCTGTAAAATATAAACAATACTACCATCTACTCCCCAGCATTGTTGTGAGGATAAAATACAATAATACTTATAAAATGTTTAGCATAATGCCTAGCCTATATTGTTTTTCAGTCATGTTCAACTCTTTGTGAGCCCCCCCTTTTAAGTTTTTTTTTTCTTGGTAGAGATATTAACTAGAGTGATTTGCCATTTTCTTTTTCAGCTCACTTTACAGATCAGGAAACTGAGGTAACAGGGTTAAGTGACCTTTCCAGGGTCACACGGATGGTAAAAGTCTAAGTCCAGATTTGAACTCAGCAAGATGAGCCTTTCTGACTCTAGACCTGGCACGTTATCCACTGAACCACCTAGCTATCCCAAGCATAAAGTTGATGCTTTAGAAATGCTTATTTCTTTCCTTCTGTGCCTCCAACTTCCCTAGGCTGATGGAGACCTATTCTATTTTTAAATTCACAGAAGCCTGGAATTTGAGAGTGAAAAGGAACCTCATAATTCAAATCTAATTCATAAACTAAAGAAATCAATACTATTGCATACCAAGAAGCAGCCAATTGGCTTTTACTAGAAGACCTCCAAGTATGGGGAAGTCACCATCTCTTAAGAAGGTCCCTCTACTTTTGTAGGTCTCTAATTGTAAGGAAATATCTCATTAAGTCAGAAATGACCCCTTTGATTTGTTCCTAATTCAGCCCACTGGAACTGAAATGGAACAAGTCCTGAAGACAGTTCCATATCTCTCCTGAGCTTTCCCTTCTTCAGACTAAGTACAGCAAATTTCTTCAATGAGTCCTTATATGACATGCAACCATGATCCTTTATCATCTTTAGCCTAACACTCTCTATTTAATTCATGCCCATCTTAAACTGAATATGATACAATGTAATTCAATTAAAAATGAATTAAGTACTTGTTGTGTACCAGGTATATCCTATTCTAGACTCTGAAGATAGAAAAGACAGAAGCAAAAGTTTGTGCCTCGAAGAGGGACATGGTTGAGTTGAGGAAAATGGGAAAAGTTTATACACATATAACTAAAAACAAAATATTAACAAAGCAAATTGAAGATAAGGAAGCCTAAAAACTGAGGATTTAATTCAATTTAATCATAAAAACAATTTCTCCAAAACAGAAGTTCCCCAAGCTATTATTTGCTAAAGTCGACTTCTGGTCATCAAGAAGATTTTGTTTTATAACTTTTTACTTTACTTTCCAAATCTAGCTCTGCCGCTGTGCCAATGAGATGACACTGAGCAAATCACCTGCCCTCACTCAGCCTCGGTTTCCTCATTTGTAACACAAGGGAGCTGGACTAGATGAGGTTTCTCCTAGATATAAATCTGTGGCAGTATGATCCGATAATGCTGTCATCCTGATTACATTAAAATGCAACTTTCCCTCCAAGAGGCTAATTCCAGTTTCCTTAACATTTCCTCAAAAGTAGGGTTGAATTATTTCTACACATCAAGCCAAGAAAAACGTTAAGATGCCAGGCCACTGAGTGTGGGATGTGGAAGGGATGGAGTTTCCAAGACAGGGAGTCACAGCTCTCACTCCCATGGAGCAGCCAGGCAAAGGAGGCAGCAGAGACATAAACAAACCCACATGGAGTTTGCCAAGTCCACCACATAATCACAGCCAACAACAGAGCCATCCATTCCAGGGAGAGAGGAGGCCCGTGCAATGATAGACCACTCGCCATAGGTGGTCCAGCTGTTGCTACATTTGCTTACCACTATTCTAGCATCCAGCCAATCACCAGTTAGAAATGAAAGCCAAAATATTCTCC
This sequence comes from Sminthopsis crassicaudata, assembly GCF_048593235.1. Lineage (NCBI taxonomy): Eukaryota > Metazoa > Chordata > Mammalia > Dasyuromorphia > Dasyuridae > Sminthopsis > Sminthopsis crassicaudata. The sequence goes on from NC_133620.1 coordinate 43,748,239, forward strand.
CTTGGTGAACCATTGGTCAAACCATCAATGTATAAACATCTTATATAAACAAATAAATAGCAATATATAAAAAAAAAATTCATCTATAAGAAACCTCTTCAAATAGCAGGATTAAGCATGTTATTGGAGTTTTTTGACTGTGTATTGGGCAATCACTGGATTGCCTCAAGGCCATAGAATTCCCTAACCCTTTTCAAAGAAGTCTGTCTCTCCATCTGAATGAGTTCTATGTACCTCTCTGGGTTCCCCCTATTACTTAGTTGCAGCCTAGGGCAGACACTCTAGAATATAACCCTCTGAGGACAAGAGAGGATTTCTGAGGAGAGGTTCCTTCAGTCCAGAGCTTCTTAAACTTTTTCCACTCTTAACACATTTTAGCCCAAATTTACATGAGCCTAGTTTTGAGGTATATAAAATAGGCACAAATCAAACATTTGCTGATAATAGGTTGTAATTCTGTGAATACCTGAATACTGCTTCTTGTATAAAATATCTGGGTTTGGGACAACTAGGTGGCGCAGTGGATAGAGCACTAGCCCTGAAGTCTGGAGGACCTCTGTTCAAATGTGACCTCAGATACTTCATACTTCCTAGCTGTGTGACCCTGGGCAAGTCACTTAACCCTAATTGCCTCAGCAAAAAAAATAAATAAATGAATAAAATTAATTAATTAATTAATTGATGAGTAAATGAATAAATAAACAAACATAAATGAGCAAATAAATGAATGAATCAATAAATAAAATTAACTAAAATATCTGGGTTCAATCCTGCCTTGGACATTGATTATCTTCCTAACTTGGGCAAGTAATTTATTTAACCTCCTGGAACTTCAGTTTCTACATCTTTAGAAGATGAGGATTAGACTAGATATTCTTCCATCTCCAGGTCTATGATCCTGTGATCTGACCTTTATTTTAATTTTATTTTTCCACTGCAACTTTAAATAGCAAAACAGACATCAATATATAAAGTTCATCTTTAAGAAATCTCTTCAAAAGCTCTAACAGGAAAAAAAATATAGCTCATTACACAGGAACCGTGTGTTCTTTTATCAATCAATAAATATTTATGTGCCTACTATGTGTTAAGCAGTGTCCTAAATGCTGGAGATACAAAAAGAGGCATCACAATTCGATGGAGGAAATAACAGGCAAATAAATAAATCAAAATTATATATATATATATATATATACATATATATATATATATATGTATGTATGTATATGGGAAGAATAGGAAATAATTAGCAGGAAGAAGGCACTAGAATTGAGAGCCTGGAAGAGGCTTCTGAGAAAAGATAATATTTTAATTGGGACTTGAAGGAATCCAGGGAAATCAGCAATCAGAGAGGAAGGAGAACATTCCAGGCCTGGGAGAGAGCTAGAAAAAATGCCCAGAGCTGAGAGTTGGAGGGTCTTGTTCATGGAACAGCCAGGAGGCCAGTCATTGGACTAAAGAGTACATCAGCAAGTGAGGTATAAGAGACTGAAAAGATAGGAATTAGACATAAATCAGGGAAGTCTTTAAATAGGTTAAGAAAACAGAATTCTCTATATCTCATCTCTGCAAAATAGTCAAGTCTAATCTGAGTTCCAGTGCTGCCTTTGATGTATTCTGATTGTGTGATCCTAAGGGCCCCAGATAGCTCTCTAATATTATTCGTGATAGAGCAAATGGAATGCTGGATTTGGATTCCTAAATCGGCTATTAACAACCAGTGAGACTACGAGCAAGTCACTTATAGGATCATAACTAAAACTAGAAATAAATTTAGAGGTCATTGAGTCCAATCCCCCCACTTGATTAATGAAAAAAAAGTCTGAGACACAGTAAAGGATTAAATATGTGAAGCAAGACTTGAACTCAATTCTATCAGTTGTGACACTTAGCTGTCCCTCTCAGTCTGTTTCCTTACATGTAACAGGCAGATTGGATTCAATGATGTCTAAGGTCCCTTGACATTCTTAATCTAAGAGCCTATGATCCGATTACTTTGGTTACAGAGGACTACCAATGTGTGTTTGCAGAGGGAGTTTCCACACTAGATTAATAAAATCACAGTTCTAAAAGAACCCACATATGCAAAAATGTTTGTGGCAGCCCTTTTGTAGTGACAAGGAAGTAGAAACGGAATCGATGCTCATCGGTTGGGGAATGGCCGAATGAGTTAGGGTATATGAATGTTATGGAGTATTATTATGCTATAAGAAATGATCAATGATCAGAGAGGCCTGGAGAGACTTACAGGAACTGATGCTAATGAAGTAAGTAGAACCAAGAGAATATTGTACACGGCAAAAACAAGATTATGTGATGATCAATTCTGTTGGACATGGATCTTTTCAGCAATGGGGTGGTTCAGGTCAGTTCCAATAGATTTGTGAGCCATCTGCATCCAGAAAGAGGACTATGGAAACTGAAAGTGGATCACAATGTAGGATTTTCACCTTTTTTGTTATTGTTTGCTTGCTTTTTGTTTTCTTTCCTTTTTGAGCTGACTTTTCTTGTGCAGCATGATAATTGTGGAAATAATGATAAAAGATTGCACATGTTTATTATATATTAGATTACTTGCCTTCTAGGAGAGGGAGTGAGGGAAAGGGAGGGAGAAAAATTTGGAACACAAGATTTTGGAAGGGTGAATGTTGAAAACTGCATTTGCACATATTTTGAATTTTTTTTAATGAAACATTTAAAAAATAAAATAAAACCACAGTTCTCCTCCCCTTCCCTGACCCCCCCCCTAAAAAAAAAAAGTTGAAAAAATTGCCAACTTAAAAAACCTTGACCATTCACAGATTCAATTTCAATTGTGGAGACTGGCCAAAAAGCCATGTTTGGTGAGCCCCCACTGTCCTCCCCCAAAGCCTGGGAGTTACTGGAATGGCAATTAGCCAGAGTTGTGGGAAAAGGGAGAAGAACTGAACAGGAAAAAAAGCCTGATGAGGCAAATTGCCTTTAATTATCCCCAAACATGTTCTTGTCTTCCTTTGGTGCTGTAAGACCCCCTGGAGTTCCAAAATAAAATAAGTCGTCTTTTTGCTTTGCTCTTTTAAATGGGAACATAATAGCCGTTATGGAAACATTCTTAATCAATGGTATTAAGCTCCCGGCCGCTTGGCTTCCCTTGAAATTGCCCCGTTCCTTATTACCAAGGGGTGGGAGAAGTCAAGTTACTCTTTTCACTCCCTTCTTAGTGAATTAAAATATTAATTACAAAATATGTTATTTTTATCTTATGGCTAGAGCTATTAGTAACTATTGCTGGGGGAAAAGAGAAGCGTTCATTTTGTGCCCGAGTTATTGGACTAACAAGGCTCCATGCTCCTTGTAAGTCGTGGGAAATCAAATCAGTGCATGAAATGTAGTATTTTGAGAGTTATTTGAAAAAAAAAAAGATAGCAAGTTCATATTTTTTTTGTCTTGAAGATAAGAGTGTAATTAAAGTCAATTTATTCCTAAATTGGACATGTGGCCAGCCGGATGAGGGGGACCAGTAAATGCCAGGCTTTGCCAAGGGAGGAGACAAGAATGGGTCCTTTCATTCCCACGGCATTACTTAGTCATTGATCTTATTTTACTCATAGTGTCATGTTCCATTGCCTGTGGCTGAGCACCCCGCGCCGGGGATGGCAGGAGGCATGACCTCAGTAGGCAGAATTAGACACAAAGGTTTTCTAAGGGCTGGGGCTGGAACATGGCAGAGTTCTCTCCAGCTAGGGCGGAAAAGTTATCCAGGGTGGATACACATACCAAGGGTGCTTCCGATGGCCTTCCCCGGGCAGATTAAGAGTCAAGTCCTTCAGTGTAAGAAAAAACTTCCAAACAATGAGAGGTATCCCAAAGTGGAAGGACTTACAGCTCCCGGCATTCAGTCGCCTACCTCGAGATCTTTGCAGACTGTTGCCGCAGTTGGAACCCTTCAAAGCTTTAGCAGGGCTGTGCTAACAATGTTTAACTAGGAAAAAAACTACCTATAACACACATTTTTAGTTGAATGTGAATTCTTAACATTTTCTCCATCATATTTTTAAGTCATAGCAGTCAATCAGCCAGACCATAAACCATGTGCTGATTTGTAGTGTTTGACTATTTCTGAAATATAAAGGCTCACACTGAAAATTTAACATTTGGACTCTGAAGAGGTAAAAGCTAGCTCCAGCCAAGACGGATGCTCAATTTCTCGTTGTTGTTTTCATTTTCCATTTTGAGGAGAATTAATGACATCACAGATGATGTCTTGACTTGCTCATGAATTAGATCTAAATAAAGGAGAATTACACAAAGTTGGCAGCCTCACTCTCTAAGGGTTATCCAGGTCCAGTGACAAAAGACAGGATGACTGGTGATGACTCGGGATGCAATGGATAGTCTTGAAATCTTTGACCAAGCCCTAAGCACTTCATTTCCCTGGCTTTGTGACTATCAGCTACCCATTCTGCTAGGCTAGGTGAGATCTTTACATGCTATGAGTACTCATGGTTCGAGGTCTATGGAGTTAGCCATTTTCCAAAATTTACCAGAGTGTGACCTCTGTGCATACTACAACTTCTTGGAACCACAGGTGAGAGTTGGATGATAGCTGGACACCAAATGTAGGTAAGCAGCCTTAAAAAGGGCTCAGCAACCCTTACACCAGAAGTCCTCCCTGAATACCCATACACCCATGCACAAGTAATAGTTCCTACACAAGGTCTTCCAAAAACTCCACTTTTAATGTTTTCTCAATCTGCCCTTCTGCAATGACTTTGTGTTTACTTTGTATAGATGGTGTGTTGATTTGCCACACCTCATCCTCCATTAGAATGTAAACTCATGGAGAAACATCATTTCAATTTTTTTCTTAATCTCCAGGTTTCACAGTAGGTGCTTAATAAATGCTTCCTAAATTTGTCAGCTTAAACTGAACTGAATTAAATTTAATTAAATGACAGGGTTCACACTTTTTGGAGTCTGTAAGCAAAGGTAGTATGATCAGTGTGGTGTAAAGGAAGGTCCTATTTTCAGTGATAGGCTGGATGAGTATTTGCCAGGGTCCTATGTGATTCTGAATTTCAGTGGTTCTCGGAGTAGACAGAGAATTCTCCCCCTCTCCTTACCCCTCAATTTCATTATAACAAGTAAGAAGACGCAGTGTGAGGAATAGAATTCTAAGCTTGGAATCAGGAAGGTCTGAGTTCAAATCCTGCCTCTAAAATTTAATAGCTTTATGATCCTAAGTCAATTAATCTATTGATCAACTTTATATTTATGCTATAAATATATATATACAGACAGACATAGCTATTATATATATCATATACATATATACATAGATATTACATAGATATACAAATTTATAATGGTATTTGCCACTCTCCCCATTAAAATATGAGTTCATTAGAATCCAAACTCCTCCTGCACTTTGTACTTGTATTCCCATTGCACAGCTCAGTGTCTGGCAAATAGTAAGCACTTAATGAAATAAATAATTAAATTGAGTAATAATTAAAAGTGCTTACTATAAATATAAGTGCTTAAAAATTTACTGATTAATAGAATGATTCATCTCTTTGTGGCTCAGGTAACACTCAAGAATTTGTTGACTAAGTCATGTTAGGTGTTGGTGAAGGACAACCCACATAGAGAAAAATAATCACACTCTCCATGTATACTCTGTAAATGAGATGATTCACATATGTGATTTTCCATATTTATTTATAATTTTTATTCTCTTGCAAATACAATTAAATGTATTCATTTATATATTTCCTTATTTATTAGCTATTATTGATTTGTTTGTTTTTTGGTAACAGCACAGAGAGGGCAAATAAGTGGCTCAGTGGATAGGAAGACTCATTTTCATGATTTCCAAACCAGCCTCAGACATTTACTAGCTTTGCGACCTTGGGATAGTCACTTTTCCCTTTTGCCTAGTTTCTTCATCTGTAAAATGAACTGGAAAATCCATTATATCTGTCAAGAAACCCCCATGAAGAGTTAGACATAAATGAAATGACTCAGTGAAGAAAAGAAAAGAAGAAACCTCAGGATCCCAGAAGGTCTGCTTCTGGAAATTTGGCCTTCTCAATAAGTCTCACTAAGCTTTTGTTCCCAAACTCTAGTACATAAGCAGTCCAGGTGCCATCCACTTCAGCTGACCCTTATAAAGCAGTCTTCTTCTCTGTTCCCGAACGCTACTCATGTTTAATGGTCTGGCTGCTATTTCCAGATGGAAGCCACTAACATCCAATTCAGGTCCTCAGCCCCCAACTTTGTTCTTTCACCCCCATCTCTACTATTATGTGAGAAACCTTAGAGATATCCCAGTGCAGAGAAGGGGCAGAGCTTATTCCTCATTGGACTGTACTGTACTGCACAAAATAACTCCTGGATTCCTGAAAAACAGAAGCCAACAGATGTGTTTGATGTATCTTCATATATATGTCTGACTTTTTCCATCTCCTCTAAACAGAGAGGGTTAATGGGGCTCAATACATCAAACCAAACCTTTGAACTGGAGGCAACATGACATAACAAAAAGACCATTGAGTCACTGGGCCGGAGTTCAAAGCCCACCTCTCTCATTTACTACCTCTGTGACCTTGGCCAAATAGCTTAACCTCTCTGGGGCTCATATGCAAAATTAAGTAGGGTTGACCAGATGGACTCTGCAGCACCTTCCAGTTATTAATTAATGCTCTTGTTATCTTGTGCTACAAAAAGCAATGTCATGTCACAGACAAAATATATGTCATTAGTCGTAAGGAAAACTAATCTAAAGATCATCTCTGTATGTTTTTCCCTGGGATTTGGGACAAATCACCTGTTCCAGTCTTGTTTTCCTCATCTATAAAATGGGGATATTAATACTTATATTATCTCTCTCAGAGAATTCTGGAAGAAAAAACTAATATACCATATAAATGTGAGCCATCAAAGGTTATTCTCATGAAAACTCACAAGTGCATAGTATATTAAGCTTGATGCCTTAAAGAGTTATTTGAATGTGACTCAAAAGACTCAATACATCAATAAAATAAAATGGCAGAATGGGTAATCTTCCTGCAGTCAAGAAGATCTGATTTTGAATTCCACTTCTGACATCTACTGGTTATATGATCATAGTCAAGACACTTAACCTTAGTAGGCCTCAGTTTATTTATCTATTAAATGAGGATAATAATAATTCTATCCTCATCACATGGCTGCTGTAAAATTCAATGAGAAAGTTTTTCATTCCTCCTGGTTGCTATTATCTTCCTTCTTTTGTTGCAGTTGTTCTGGCATTTTAGTGTTGTCTGATACTCCATGGTTCCATTTGGGGTTTTCTTGCCAAAGATTCTGGAGTGGTTATTCATTTCCTTCTCCAGCTTATTTTACAGATGAGGAAACTGAAGCAAATAGTTAAGTGACTTGCCCAAGATTACACAACTAGTAAGGGTATTGAGACCAGATTTGAATTCTAGTTTTCCTGACTCTAGTCCAGTGTGTTACTTACCAGTCTCATCTTCCTCCTATCCCCCTCAAAAACCAAATCACCATATACTAATTCTGTCTATACTTATATGTGTACTACTGCCTTCTCTAGCTAGATTGTAAGATTCTTGATCTTGAGCTGTTTCCATTATGTATTTCTATCTCCAAAAACCTGTCACAAAGCCTGGAAGCTACAAGGTACTTGATAAGTACCTATTGATTGACAGACATCATGATGAATGAAAATAAAAGCGAATTTAGAACCAGAGGCCCTTGGATCTCAGACCCTACTATTTACTAACTGTACAGCTTCAGACAAGTCACTGGCCAGCATTCGGTTTCCTCTTGTGCAAAATGAAAGGTTTGGACTAGATGATGTCTGAGTTCCTTTCCACTTCTGAATTCATCCTCCTATGAACCTCTAGAAAAGACAGAAATTATGACCATAAGTCTTAAGTTGAACCTATACACTGAAAGCAGCCTTCTGCATGTAGAGTTGGTACTCCTACTGGCTCCAGCCATCAGGCAGATGTGCACTTGGAAGCCTTTCCACATTAAGGACAATGGATGTGTTCTATCTATCCCAGGCTGCCTTGCAACCAGTGCTACACGGCTGAGATTTCTAACTTGGGGAAGAGGGACAGCATGGCCACGCAACAGTGTTTTCTCTGTAGGAAACTAATCAGTTTGTACGGAAATCCAACCCCCAACTTTGGCCTTGTTAGCGCCACGCTCCAGCCGACTGAGCTAACATACATCACTTTCCTAATCAAATTTTCTTCACTGGATGTTGTGCATAATTTGTCAAGCTGCTTAGCTGGATGTCTGAAAACATTTCCATATTTTCTATATGCTCAATCTTTTACCCTTAAGCATCTTGCTCAGGACTTTCTGAAGGATCAAATTACCCAGAACCTTGTGCTTTGGGGAAGAAATAAATGGATAGCAAGCCTAAATCTCTTCCCACAGTTTCTCCAATCTGTAGTCACCAATTCATGTGCCCACAGTCCTGTGTAGTGAAGTTTGAAAGTCTAGGAGATGGACCAAAGGCATTTTTCTTTCACACATATAGATGCACTGTCTAGTAGAAATGTAGCCATTTCATTTTTTGAAGGGAACTTGGCTAGTTCAAACCATGGCTTGCCCCCAAATTGTCTCTCACTGAACTCTTCCCTCAGAGAAAACAATGCACAGCCAGATGTCTGTAGCAACCAAATTAAAGGTGTTTGTAATAGAAAAAAGAAAGAAAAAAAGAGTATGAGAAAAATGTCTCACAGACAACAACAAAAACGTTCCTATTCTCTCCTCAGACCGAGGAAGCAAGATCATGCAATTATATAGATGGGTTACATACTTCACATTTCTAAGCTGGTGCTTTAAAAAGTTGACCCTTAGACACAAAGCAACTGAGATATTAATGAAGAAGACAGAGAAACAGAAAAAGGGAGAGGAGACAGAGAGGCAGAGACAAAGAGAGACAGAAAAGTAGAGACAGAGACACAAAAAGAGAGAGAGAGAGAGATTAAGTAAGACAGAGATGGAGATAATGGAGATGGACAGAGATATAGATAAAGGGAAATAGAGATAGAGATGAGAGAGATAGAGGTACCAAGAGATAAACATAGAAATGAATAGAGATAGAGATAGGGATAGAGAGATAGAAATGGAGAGGAAGTGGGAAGAAAGAGAAGTAGAAAGAGAAATGTATAAATATGTGCATAGAGATATGGATATAGGTTATAAATATAGATATAAGTGATATAGATGATATAGAGCTTGTATAAAACTTGCCTAATTGTGAGTGTGTTCTGTTTTAGCTTTTGTTTTCCTGAAACTAGCCCAAGTTTGTACAGTTTATGTTTTAATCTAACAGATGAGAGAAGGGAGAAGGAAGAAGAAGGTGAATGCAAAGTACATAACTTTTCTTGAGGCCATCACTGTCATGCTTTCCTTGAATTCCCATTGTTAGTGATCCAGACTCTCAAGCTTGAATAAATTATCCAAGAAGTCCATCAACAAGAATTTCCTGAGCATCCGCCACGTGCCAGATACTCTCCCAAATGTTGGGGATACAGAGACAAAAATATAAAAATCTCAAGGAATTTGCATTGTTTTAGGGAATTATGTAGATATAAGAGTTTAAAAAAATAAATACAGAATAATTCAGAAAAAGGAGAGTACTGAGATGATATGGAAAGCATGTCATGAGGGGAGAGTCAAGAAAAGCTCAATATAGAAGGTACCTGAGTCTTGAACAGAAGAGTGGGCATCTCTTTAGAGATAAGACAGAAATCAGATGAGGAGAGAGAGCATTGTAAACATGGAGAGCAACTAATTCAGAGACATAGATATAGATGGCAGCATGTCATTTTTGAAGAATAGTATGAAGACCATTTTGATAGGATTGTAGTATATGAGAAGAATAGAAATTGTATAAGGAGACTAGAAAGAAAGGTTATGGCTAAAATATTAAGGCTTTAAAAGCTAAGAGAAAATTATTTTTTCCTTGAGGCCAGTAGAATAGGAGAGTGCAATGGTCATATCTGAGCTTAAGGAAAACCATTTTGGCAACTCTCTGGACTACTGACTGAAGTGGAGAAGGAAGTTTAGATAGAAAGAACAATTAGAGGAACATTGCTCCTGCCCAGCAAAAAGGTACAAAGCATTGAACTGCAGGACTGGCTGCATGAAGAAAGAAAAGGAAACACAGGATGTGTTATGAAAATAGAAATAAGATTTATCAAGTATTTGGATGCAGTGTGGAGAAGGAAGAAAAATCCAGGTAAATGACCAGGTTGCAAACCTAGAAGACTATTAAATAATAAATAGTGTCTTCAATAGAAATGGGGAAATTTGTGAAGATCAGTGGATTTTAGGAGAAAAGATGAATTCTGTTTGGACACAGTGAGTGAGAACTGTAGACAGGACATCCAGATCGAAATATCCAATAGGCAGTTGGTAATGTCAGATTATAGTTCAAGAATGAGACAGACATGGGTATATAGATTTGGGAGACATTTAAGTAGAAATTATAATTAATTCCACAGAAACTACTGTATAAAGGAGGGAAGTTTCTCAGACTTCATGAAACATTATATAAAAAATACGATGGTGCATTTTTCTTTTCCACTATTCAGTAATTTCAGTCACTTGAGTACCAATCACCTTCATTCCAGAGTTGGAATATTTGGAGAGAGAGATCCAGGAGAGATTTAGAAAGAATGGCAGAATACTTAGCAAAATCTCTTCACAATCAATGAAAATAGAGGAGAAAAAGTTCATATATCTTTTTGTTAGTCCAAAATCTTTTTCTCTATATCTTTAAATCCTCTTCATTTTCCAAAGCCCCACTCAAATTCTTCCTTATAATTGGAACATTCCTCAATGGCTTCTTGACACACTGATATCTACCTGTTTTGACCTCCCATTGCACATTTTGTCTTTACGGTATAATTTTAGCATGCAAATAAAAATATTCTTGTCTTGTTCTTCTAATTGTTTCCTTTATCCCTTTAACCTGTAAGTCCCTCAACTGAATGAAAATGCTCACATCTGGGCACATATGATTCAAATCAATAGTTATTGGTAGGTGAAACAAATAAATTAAATTTGGGGCTTATTGCATCAAAGAAATTCATAGCTTCCATTTTTGATTTCCAAGTTCAATGCTTTTTTTCTTCTATATGGGAACCCAAAAGGAGAAAAAAGAGAGGTTTCAGTCTCAGCATTCCTCTGTATTGAGTGTAATATTCACAATTTTATATTTTATCTGTGCTACTACTCATCTCCATTTGTTCTGGGTGACCTTTTTATTGGTCAAAGCTTTATGTGAGCACTGTGAACCACCTTGTAACTCAAGGTACCAGTGATGAATCAATCTCTACAGATAAAAGTAAGGCTAAATAATAGGCCAAGTCTCTATATGGGATTAGATCCATTTATTGTACACTTAATTGTATACTGATACAACTAGTCAAACTCCCACTCAGATTTTCTTGCTTGATAGAAGAAACCCATATAAACTTTTAGCTTGCATAATAAAAATTGTTTTCATTGCATATAATGATTTTAGGTGACCTTATACTTTGCCTGTTAAAATTTCAACAGTTTTTTTTTTTCCTTTTTGTAACTTTTGCAAAGTCTGTGTAAGATTTGTCATTTGTTGTTGGAATAACAGAAGTCTTTTCAAGGTCGTCCTTAGATAATGAGGAAAAACTGCTCAAATCTCCAATTCAGATCAGTCTAGGGCTGCCAAGGGTGCTGAATATATTCCAAAGCCAAGATGATCAAAAAGGTCAATCATGACATCACAAAGAGTGTCCTTGAGCTCAGTCATCAACATCTGAGTCAATCAGCATTACCCAAATCTGGTAAGATCTAAGGCAAGACTTTTACTAATAAACTACAGAAGAAGCAAGGTGTTTTCTCTATGAGTCACCCAGCATCAAATCACAGCACTTGAAATATAAGATAACTGGAACACCTCCACTAATAGAGAGGGAGGAAGGCCAGCCATGTGTCCAGGTTAAACACTCCCAGCTCCTTCAATCAGTCTTCATAGGGCATGAACCCTGAGCCTTCATCATCCTACTTTCTATTTTCTAGATATTGTCCCAGTTACCAGAACGATGTGTGCCCCAAATATGAACACAAAATACACCAGACTATAGAATAGCAATGTTATCATCTCCTTGTTTCTGGGAGCCATGTCTCTTCATGTGACCCAGTATCTTATTAGTATTCATGGCTATCCTACCACACTATTAACTCATTGGGCTTAAAGCTGATCAGTTTTCTAAATAAATAAATGTTTCTAACAATTAAGCTAAATACCAGCTTACCTGGAAAGCTCTTAACAACCTTATCATAAAAATGGGATCTCATAGTGACAACTGCCATGCTGCTTTGAAAGCCACTTAAAAGTGGCCCTGAAGGTGACCTGTCTGAGGTCATGTAACCCCTGAATCAGGGAAGAGCCAGGAATAGAAACCAGCTGTTTTCACTTCCAACTCAAGGCTCCCAATAGCCTAGACAAGCTGCCTTCTCTCACTCCTCCTTATTATAGAGTCAATTGCCCTATACCCCTGCCTAATTTGTATTCTGGAAGAGGGTGTGTCCTGATACCAAAAATTATCCTTCCCCTTTCCAAACATGGCTTTGATGTGTGACAATCTGACTTGGTTATAATGAAAGCACTGTCATGGCAAATTGCAGTGGCAAAATTTAGCCATTTCATGTTTTGTTTGGTTTTGTTTCCAAAAGGAATCCTTTTCATGGTGGAATAGAAAATAATTTGTTTTTTGAAACCGGAAACAATTGTGCTAAATTCTCAAAGCATTACACAAATATCACTCAGCTGTTTGTTTTCCTTTTTTTTTTTTTTTTTTTTTTTTTTGACAGTAAGAGTTTTCCACTCCTTTACTCTGTCCTATTATGGAGCCCATGAAATCACCTTCTTTTCTGGTTGAGGCTAATGTAGAAAAGTTACTTCAGAAAAAGGATTCACTTGATGAAAAGAAGCTACATTGAAACATAATAATCAAGTTGTTCGGGTATAATAGTGTACATCGACTGATAAATCTGAGAACTACTTATTCTATAGTCATGAATTTGAACCATCAAAGTTTCTGTTTTAGCCCAGGATTGAAAATTAGAATGGTTTATGGCTCAGTCAAATGCCCACCCAAATGATGAAAGAAGATAACCACGGCTTTAAAAAGTGGCCATAGAATATAACGACTAAATTCCAGGAAGATCACCCTGAAAATAAATGTCAAAGTTGCACGCCCTTATTTATGCTCTTTTTGGCTTCATTTCTATTCTGGCTGCTTGAAATCCAAGCCCAGATAATTTGATAGACGCTATGTTAATTAGGCCAAAGGAAATGCAGCAACCCATGCAGGTCACAAAACAAACAGGGCAAAAAGTCCTGTCTTGGTCAGGTCGTTAACAAGTTCATTGCCTTGTAAAGGTGGGAGGACTGAAAGCCAAATCTTCCTCTGCAAAGTTCAAACATCTGATGTTCTCTAAGTGATGTTTTGTCGTCTGAAAAAAAAAAATGTGTCCAGGTAAGCAGAGTTTCTTGAGAGCCAGAGATAATTAATAGTTGACTTCCCTTTGAAATTTCCTCATCAAATCCAAAGAAGAGGTTTGTGGTGTTGGGTCACAGACATATAACCAGAAAGGCTCAGGGAGGCCATCCAGTCCAACCCTTAGGTTTTACAGAGAAAACCAAAACTCAGATAAAGGTAGCTGCCCCACCCAAGGTCACACAAGTAATTAAGCTACAGTGCCAAGTTTCTTTTTTTTTTTTTTTTTTTTTTTTTTTTTAATTTTTTATTTTATTTTATAATTATAACATTTTTTGATAGTACATATGCATGGGTAATTTTTTACAACATTATCCCTTGCACTTACTTCTATTCAGATTTTTTCCCTTCCTCCCCCAACCCCCTCCCCCAGATGGCAAGCAGTCTTATATATGTTAAATATATTACAGTATATTCTAGATACAATATATGTGTGTAGAACCGAATTTTTTGTTGCACAGGAAGAATTGGATTCAGAAGGTAAAAATAACAGTTTACATTCATTTCCCAGTGTTCCTTTTCTGGATGTAGCTGGTTCTGTCCATCATTAATCAATTGGAATTGGATTAGCTCTTCTCTATGTTGAAGAAATCCACTTCCATCAGCATACATCCTCGTACAGTATCATTGTTGAAGTGTATAATGATCTTCTGGTTCTGCTCGTTTCACTCAGCATCAGTTGATGTAAGTCTCTCCAAGCCTCTCTGTATTTCTCCTGTTGGTCATTTCTTATAGAACAATAATATTCCATAACATTCATATACCATAGTTTACCCAACCATTCTCCAATTGATGGACATCCATTCATCTTCCAGCTTCTAGCCACTATGAAAAGGGCTGCCACAAACATTTTGGCACATACAGGTCCCTTTCCCTTCTTTAGTAGTTCCTTGGGGTATAAGCCCAGTAGTAGTATGGCTGGGTCAAAGGGTATGCACATTTTGATAACTTTTTGGGCATAATTCCAGATTGCTCTCCAGAATGGTTGGATTCTTTCACAACTCCACCAACAATGCATCAGTGTCCCAGTTTTCCCACAGCCCCTCCAACATTCATCGTTATTTGTTCCTGTCATCTTAGCCAATCTGACAGGTGTGTAATGATACCTCAGAGTTGTCTTAATTTGCATTTCTCTGATCAATAGTGATTTGGAACACTCTTTCATATGAGTGGAAATAGTTTTAATTTCATCATCTGAAAATTGTCTGTTCATATCCTTTGACCATTTATCAATTGGAGAATGGCTTGATTTCTTATAAATTAAAGTCAATTCTCTGTATATTTTGGAGATGAGGCCTTTATCAGAACCTTTAACTGTAAAAATTTTTTCCCAATTTGTTACTTCCCTTCTAATCTTGTTTGCATTAGTTTTGTTTGTGCAGAAACTTTTTAATTTGGTGTAATCAAAATGTTCTATTTTGTGATCAATAATGGTCTCTAGTTCTCCCTTGGACACAAACTCCTTCCTCCTCCACAAGTCTGAGAGGTAAACCATCCCCTGTTCCTCCAATTTATTTATGATTTCGTTCTTTATGCCTAAATCTTGGACCCATTTTGATCGTATCTTAGTATGTGGTGTTAAATGTGGGTCCATGCCTAGTTTCTGCCATACTAATTTCCAGTTTTCCCAGCAGTTTTTGTCAAATAATGAATTCTTATCCCAAAATTTGGGATCTTTGGGTTTGTCAAAGATTAGATTGCTATTTTTATTCACTATCTTGTCCTGTGAACCTAACCTATGCCACTGATCAACTAGTCTATTTCTTAGCCAATACCAAATGGTTTTGGTGACTGTTGCTTTATAATATAGCTTTAAATCAGGTACACTTAGACCACCTTCCTCTGACTTTTTTTTCATTAGTTCCCTTGCAATTCTCGACCTTTTATTCTTCCATATGAATTTTGTTGTTATTTTTTCTAGGTCATTAAAATAGTTTCTTGGGAGTCTGATTGGTATATACAGTGCCAAGTTTCTAAAGAAAAGTCCCTGACTCTAGATCCAGAATTATTTCCACAGCATTCTCATCTTCAATTAAAATCCAACCAAATGAATATATCTTCCTCTTAAGATATATCTAAGCACACCCCAGTAATGAGTAGTAAACATGATCCACAATTGGGAACCTTTAAGAGGGTAGACCTGGTCCCCAAGGGATCACCAGAGAAAAAGAAGTAGAGGTGAAAACAAATCCCAGGGGATGAGGGAAAGGTCTCCATAAACATTGCAGTAATGAAGGACTCCATATAACCACTGATGTGAATGTGAGTCCCATTAAGGAGAGTCCCCATCACAGGGAGTCACAACAGAGAATAAAGGCATATAAAAAAATATGTAGCTTATAATGCTTTGCTTTATAGCCCAGTTAAGAAGATTGTTTAAATCAAGTGTATCAGATTCCAGACTCCTTTCTTACACCAAAGACCATTTCGGGTAACTTCTGTCGTTGACATTGCTCTCTCAGTAATAAGTCCAGGATAGTTCATTTGGAGATCAATATTGTAATATGCATAAAGCACCTAGCAGCACAGTAGTTAAAACGCTGGGGTTGGGGTCAAGAAAAATTGAGTTCAAATCTCAACACAGGTACTTACTAGCTATGAGATCTTGGACAATTCCTCTAAACATTTTAGTCTCCATTTCCCCATTTCTAAATAAGAGGAAATTCAATGGCTCAATACCATTAAGGTCTCTTCTTTCTTTAAATCTACTACTTGATCTATAAAATGGAGACAATAATAGTGTTTACCTTTCTGGGTTGTTTTAAGGATAAACTAATATTATGAGTGTAAAATACTTTGTAAACCTTAAAGTTTTATGTAAACTTGAATTACTATTGCTATTATTGTTGAGAGATAGAAAGCTGCTCTTGAAGCCAGGATAAACTGAGATTAAATCTTGGGTCTGATGCATCTTGAGTGAGTGATCTTGAGCTATTATCCTTTGAATGCTCTAGGCAGATCTCTAAAATTATAAAGGTAAAGAAGGTGCCAAAATTCATGGCATCAAGGAGTACCCTATACCAATGAACTCCCAGGTCCCTATACCCCAATTCTAGTATTATTACTAAATTCAAAGGATGTTTGAATTGGAAGAAAGAGATTTAGAGATCATTGCATCCAGACTCTAGTTCTTCACCAATTTACAGATGAAAGAATTTATGATTATAGAGGTAAAATCATTTATCTAACACTGATAAGTAAATGAGAAAGTTAGGACTCAAACTTCTGACTTCAAGACAGATATGGTTCCCAAAGCACAAACACCTGCCTTTTTCAGAAGTGAACTATACACATTCCATTTTCCAAGATTTGTAAGGCTATTGATTTTTGAAATCTTTCAACTAATTAGTACTTGTCCTCTACATTGGACATTTTCATTTTTTTTTAATTTAAGGAGATGGCATTGGATGACATCCATAAAGTTTGCATCCATAAAGGAATAACTTGGGTTTCTAGTTTTTAGTTTCTGTTACTGTCCCTGAATTCCAATTCAAGCCTATCAAAATGCCTCATCACAGTATGGGAGGGACCCCAGGTTCTCCAAAAGAATCAAGAGGGGGAGCCACAATTCTGAAAGATTCTACCAAGGTAAAAAAAAATTCAAACAAGAAAAGCAACCAAACCTCAGACATTGTATTTATTATATCACAGGTACTGTATTCTAGTCCCTTTACCAGTGCAAGTCAGCATCTTCTCTGAAATACACTCAGGCAAACTAATGTGTATCAAAGAAAGGACTTGAAAGTCCCTGGCTTTGAGGTCATTTTTTTGTCCACTAGATCAAACTGCCTATCAAAGGTTCTAAGCATTCAAGACAAAATGTAGACCATCCTTTCCTTTACGAAGCTTACATTCTGTCTGAGAAAAAACCATCTATAGACATGTAAGCAGTGAGAAAATAAATAGAAGGCAAATCTGAGGCCATTTTAGGAGGAAAGACCCTTTTAATTCCATGCAGAAGGTGTCACACACTGAGTTTTGAAAAAAAGCTGGAGATTCTAAGAGTGAAGATGATAATGGATTGCATTTCAGATAGAGCCTACTGGAAAACTTGTAGAGAAGAAACAGACTGTCACGAGAGAGAGATGGAACGTAGGGTCAGCTTGGCTGAGCCAGCGAGTGAATGGGCATGAGAATAATGGCTAATATTTACATAGCACCTTGAAGTTTGGAAAGCACATTACATAGCTCATCCCATATGATCATCCAAGTGACTCTGAGAGGCAGGTAACTGAGATATTAATATAATCATTTTAAATATTAGGAAATTTAGATTTAGGAAGACTAAAGTCTTTGCCCGAGATCACATAGTGTACAATTATCTGATGCGAGTCAAATCCTGCAGCAGAAGGGATATTTATTTTCCCAACACCAAATTCAAAGAGATGATATTTTTTTCACGCAAGACAAATTGTGAAAACCTTTCCCAAAGCAATCTGGGGATGGGGTGTATAGTCAGTCAGTACACAAGCAGAGGGAGAATTCTTATGGATTAAATCATAGAATTTAAAAGTTGGAATAGAGCTCAGGGGTATCCAGTCCAAACCACACTCAAAAAGAAATTCTCACCACAAAATATTTGGCAAAAAAAAATGATCTAACTCTTTTCCAAGATCCCAAAATCATTGAAAAACTGACATAAGCAATACCTTGAAAATGACTGATGAAAGGCACAAAATGATATTTTTCTGTTCATTCAAGTCAACGTTTATAAAGTGCATATTGTGTGCAAGGCCCTGTGTTTTCAAAGTATAGAGTCAACATTTCATTTAGATCTAAGAAAAAGAGCATTGACTTTGGGTTCCACTATGAACCTTCCTTTGATTCTGTGACTCAGTTTTCTCCTCTGTAATGAGGGCACTGGACTAACTGAAGGCCCTTTCCCATCTATATCTGGTGACCCTCTCTTGCACTTTGGGTCTGTTCTCAGGACTTTCTCACTTCAAAGCATTCTTTAGATGACTGAAACTTATAAATAATAGAGACATAAATGGCCCAGGAAGCGTTATTGTACACACTTAATATCAGGCAGGATGCACTCATATAATATTTTATTGCTTTCCTTTGTATAAACTATATGCCCTACATTTTATTTCTGCTTCTAATTTGGTTTATACTTTGCAAAGAAAAAAATTCCCAATAAAAACTTTTATAATCATAGTAGCTAGAATTTATGGACCTCCCTTCTTTAAAACTTGAAACACTTCTAGACATCTTCTCCCACAGTCATCCTCAAAGCAATAAATCAAGTTTACCTTCAATACCTGATCTATGAATGGATAGAGATTTCAGTCCCTGTCCCACTCCAACTTCCCTGGTCAGTTTCTACCATTTGCTATAGGGAATTATTTTAACAGGAGTTAGAAACCTAGATCTGTAAAGTCTAGGGTTTCAGCCCTCTACATAGATCTTTGCATATAATCATAGTAGGTGGAATTTATCATTTTTATTTTAAAAATTAAAAGTACATTATCTGCTTTCCCATATACAACACACATATACTTATTACTACTTAACATTATAAAATCTCTGAATTGGAAGGAAACCCAGGAAATCATCTTTTACAACCTCTACAAAAATAAGAATCTCTCTACAACATACTGAACAAGTCATTATCCAGCTTCTGCTTAATGGTATCCAGGATCTTTAAAGGAGAAAGTAAGAATCCATTCCATTTTTTAAATGTCTTTATTTCTTTTCTTTTTAATTTATGGAATAAAGCAAACATTTTCATGACATATTATAATAAAAAATATTGCACATGCAGCTGCAATTCTGTTATACATAACTTGCTATTTCTTTCACATATAAAATAAAGTTATCATGCAAATTTTTTTCCTTTTTCTTCCCTCCCCCCACCCTAGACATAATTAGATATAAATGTATGTAGAGAAATATATATACATATATATATATATATGAATTAATGATCTATATGTGTGTACATATAGGCCTATTATATATATGTGCATATGTTTAAAATTATTCTATATTTTTATTAGTTCTTTCTTTAGATATAGATAGGGCCTTTCTTTATATGTTATTTATAATTAACTTGGATATTTATATAAGTTAAAATGACTTATTCATTCAAAGTTGTTCTTCAAACAATAATGCTGTTAATGTGTACAATATTCTTTTGGTTCTGTTCATTTTGCTCTTCATGAGTTTGTGCAAATCTTTCCTTGTTTTTCTAAGATCACTGAGCTCATCATTTCTTGTAGCACAGTAGTATTCCACACATTTATTAAATAACTACTCTGTACCAGGCACTATCCTAGGCTTTGGGGATTCAAAGTTGGAAAGAAGTTGGCAGGATCACTAAAGGCTACATATTGAGTTGAACTTTTAAGGAAATGTGATTGTAAAGTTAGGGGTCAAAAGGGAGCATTCTAGGTGGTGAGATATGCCCTGTAAAGAGACTCAGAAACAGAAGGTTCCATGACTGGAGAATTACAGTAAGAAGGGCAGTTGACTTATTTCTATAAATCGAAGAAGAATGATTTATAATAAACTTAAAGGTAGTTTAGTGAGAGGTTGCAAATGCTGAGGAGTTTGCCTTTAACCCCAGAGCTAATGGTGAGCCACTAGAGTGATTTGAACTTAGAATTCTGCTTTCTGGGGCCTACAGGACAAATCTAATCTTTCTTCCAGGAGACAGACTTTCAAATGCTTGGAATTATGCCCAAAAGCTAGCATATGTCTTTTAAGTCTTCTATCCTTAAAATGCATTGAAAAAAAATATTATCTTTATTTTTTGTTATTTAGTAGTGTCCTACTCTTAGTGACCCCATTTGGAAATTTTTTTGACAAAAGTACTAGAGTGCTTTAATATTTCCTTTACCAGCTCATGTTACAAATGAGGAAATTGCGGTAAACAGGGTTAAGTGATTTGCCCAGGGTCACATATCTTGTACATTCACTAGATTTGAACTCAAGTGAAAAGGAAGAAATAGGGAATCACTGGGTTTATATATATATATATATATATATATATAAAATAGAGTCTATGGTAAAGGGAGAAGATTTCAGCATCAGACCAACGCCTCTTGGTTCATAGCCAGAGATTTTAGTTATTAAAGTATAACAACCTCCTTTTAAAAGAAGAGCATCCCTTGCAATGACACCTTTCCTTGTAAAAGGTATTACTCAAAGGAAACTTAATATGAGGCATAGAGGTGTATCCCAAGACAGTCAGCAATGAGAGATTGGGCATGGAAATGTCATTGAAGAGCACTCACCTCACATCAAATATTCTAGAAAAAAAGTAAACACACACACACACACACACACACACACACACACACACACACACACATATATATATATATATATATGTACATCTAAATGAAAAAAAGGTTAAATGAAGGAAAATGAATAAAGGGTCAAAGGATATGAACAGAAAATTTTCAGATGATGAAATTGAAGCCATCTATAGCCATATGAAAAAATGTTCTAAATCACTATTGATCAGAAAAAATGCAAATTAAAACAATTCTGAGGTACCACTTCACGCCTCTCAGATAGACTAAAATGACAGGAAAAGATAATGATAAATGTTGGAAGGGATGTGGGAAAACTGGGACACTGATGCATTGCTGGTGGAATTGTTAAGTGATCCAACTATTGTAGAGAGCAATCTGGAGCTATGCCCAAAGAACTATCAAAATGTGCATAGCCTTTGACTCAGCAGTGTCTCTCCTGGACCTTATTCCAAAGAAATCATAAAGGAAAAAATCCATATGTGCAATAATGTTTGTAGCAGCTCTTTTTGTGGTAGCAAAGAATTGGAAAATGAGTGGATGCCCATTAATTGGGAAATAGTTGAACAAGTTGTGGTATAGGAAGGTAATGCAATATTATTCTTCTATAAAAATGAAGAACAAGCTGATTTTAGAAAGGCCTGGAAAGATTTACATGAACTAATGCTGAGCAAAACAAGCAGAACCAAGAATACATTGTACACAGTAACAGCAAGGCTGTGAGATGATCAACTATGAAAGACTTGGCTGTTCTCACTGGTTCAATGATCCAAAGCAATCTCAATAGACTTTGGACAGAAAATGCCAGCTGCATGCAGAAAGAGAAATATGGAGACTGAATGTAAATCAATACATGCTACGTTCACTTCTTTTTTTCTGGGTTTTTTTTTTATCTCTCCCATGATTTTTCCTTCTTCCTTTGACTTTTCTCTTCCAATATGATCCATAAAACAAGGTGTATTAAAAAGAAATATATTTTTAAATGATGAAGGGGAAATGTTGAATGAACTCCATATCATGGCAAAAGGTGGTGGTGACAGGAGGACATTTAACTTCTCCACCAGACCAGCTTATCTACCCCAGAGCTGTGGAGTCCTTTTATGTCAGGGACACAGCTGAGGAGCTTTTCCTTCTAACCATTCTCTCTCCCAGGAACTCCCCCAAAGAACTAAATCAATTTTACATTCAATGCCTGAATGATGATGGGATCTGTATGAACTCAGTCTCTGCCCTCTTCAAATACTCAAAAGTTCCCAGATATCTGATAGTTGCTGGATAAAATTCCTTTAACAGGGACAGAACCCATCCATAATTAGAGGTAAAAACCTTTCTCCCTAAAATGCTAAACTCTTTCATAAGAATAATAACAACTAAATTGATATAGCACTTGTCATGTCCCAAATCCTGTACTTTTACAATTATCTCATTTGATCCTCCCAATAATCCACAAGATAGGTACATTATTATTCCCATTTTACAGTTGACAAAACTAAGGCAAATGGGTGAATTGCCTTGCCTAGAGTCATACATTTAATTAGTGTCTAAAACTAGCTTTGGAAGGAAATTTTTGAAAGGATTAAAGGAAACATGATATAATGAGTGGGTCATACATTGGACTTTAAAGGCCTGGATTGGTATTTCCTTTCAGATTACTGGCTGTGGCACTCCAGGCAAGTCACTTAAACTCTTTGCAACTTAAAGGACCTCAGAATCAAATATTTCTCACAGTACAATAAGTTTATTTTATAAAAAAAAATTTGCAGCCCAGGAAGATTAGATAGTAAATCTCATAGGTGTATCTTGAATCCAAGTTCTCTGTGGCTCCAAATTGAAAGCATTTTGTCACTTTAAAAAATCTATATGCCTTATATAACATTATATCTGCCTGGCTGTGATTGGAAGTAGGACCCATGGCATTCCCTCCACATGAACTCCAAATGCCAGTCAACTTGGCTGTAATTGGCATTCCAAGGGGAATTAGATGAAACTGGCATTTCAGTTCCCACCTGTGTGCCTTTGTCTTGCCTGTCTCCCATGTCTGCAAAATTCTCTTTTGCTAGTTGAAGCTTACAAAGTCAGAGCTTGCAAAAGATGTGCTTATCCATTTACTACTCTGTCTTACAAGCTCCTTATTTTGTTTTGAGGGGTTATCTAGCCCCAAGTATGATGCTTTACACATTGTGGCTGCTCAGTAAATGCTTATGGAAATGGGAAGAAATAAGTTTAGAGGATCAGTGAGAATGTTTTGAAAAGGGAGAAAGAGCAAGAAAAATGGAGATATGGGACACCTGAAGGAAGGAAGAGGGAAGAGGTCGATACTGAATGAAAAAAGGGAGCAGAAACAAGAGTCTGGGGACTCTGAAGACAAATTTCAGGGCCTCCACAATTTTGCTAAGGGTTGACCGTGTTTATCTTAGACAAATATTGGTTGTGTACTAAGGTATTTTTTATCCTTCAAAGCTGCATACGTTTGCATCTTAGGCAGGACTTGCTGCTAAGCTGTATTGACAGAGGCCAAGGCTTTCAAAAGATATATATGGGTCTTTTTTTTAATGACTTTTCATTTTTTAAAAGACGCTTTCCTGGAGGATTTCTTAGGCAAGAAGTAATTGTAGCAAAAGGGCCTCAAAGAGAAATGCTTTTAGTTAATAAATAGTAACTCCCGGATGAGAAAATGCAGGCTTAGGGAGGTTGTACTGTGTGGAGTCACATACATTGCCAGTGAGTAAAATGGGCAGCCAGGATTCACACTCAGAATTTTGTAAAAGAGTGGAAAAAAAGCCCTAATCTTGATGTCAGGACAACCTTGAGTTCCAATATCAACTTGGGCACTTACTGGACAAGTTCTTTGTCTAGATGACTCTTAATTTCCTCAGCTATAAAATAGAAGTACAATTATCTCTTCCACATCATGACTTTTCCCATCTCATAAGAAATTAAATGGGAGTTTTGAGGAGAGTTTTGCAAAAGCCACAAACAATGTATGAAGGCCAGCAAATGACACAGTTTAGAAATTCAGAAATGCATAAAATATATACATGGTATTGTGTAATATCAACATATTTTATCACTTAATACCATAATAATTCAGGCTTCTTCTGTGGTACTAAGTGAAAGCCAACAATTTTGCATGGATTATTCCAGATCGTGAAGAGTACCCTAAGCCCTCCTCCCAGAGAAGCAGAAAATATAACTGTTATACCCTCTATAGAACTGATCTCACAGGTCATTATATTATAATAGAGCTTTCGATATTGAATTAGAAAATTCCATTGCTGATACTGATTAGCCATGTGATCATGGGGACATTTAACCTCTCAGCCTTGATGTCCCCATCTGTTAAAAAAATGGGAAAAAATGATTTGTATAAGTACTTAATATGGCTGTTGTAGAAATCAAGAGAGATAAAGTACCCATAAATATAATTTGTTATTATTATTAATATGTATTCAAGCACTATTAAAATGTGAATTTCTTTACTTACTCCTGAGTCCAGGACCAGCACATCTACTCCAAATGCAAATGCCTCAGTCAGGAATTATCTCGCTTTTACCACCATCATCACCTCATGTAATATCCTCCTAGTTGGTCTCCCTGAAGCAAATCTATCTGCAATTCAGTCCCTCCACCATTCACCTGCCAAAGGGATCTTCCTAAAGTGCAGATCTGACTGTGTCATTTCTCTACTCAATAAACTGCAATTTCTTCCCATTACTCCCGGAATAAAATATTCAATCCTCTGTGACTATTTGAAACTCCTTCACATCCTGACCACTTCCTACTATTACAGCTTTCTTCCACGGTACTCTTCTTCATAGCATCTCTCACACAGTCATTTGGCTTCCTTGTTTTTCTCACATAATACTCCCAGTCTCTTTCCCCATGCCTGGGAGGTTCTCCCCCTTGACCTCTGTCCCCTGGCTTCCTGGGGTTCCTTTAAGATTCTGTTCAAAGCCACTTCATCATGAAACCTTTCTCAATCCCCTGACTCAAGGGCTTTCCTTTGGAGATTACCTTCAATCTATCTTGTATATATAGTCCGTATATATAACTGCATGTTGTCTCCTAAATTAGAATACCTTGAAGGCAGAACTCAATTTTTGCCTGCCAGCCACATAAAAGTCAATTAATAAATGCTTGTTCTTGATGATGACAAAGGTGATTTCTATTCCCATCTCCTAGCAGCGTCTGGCACACAGTAGGAGCTCAATAAATGCTTGCTAATTGATTTGCTCGATCTCACAGCATAGGCCCCAGTAGAATCACTAGAGTGAAGTTCTTGTCTATTTGAGCCAGAGGAAGACAGCTCAAGTCACTGTTGAACAATGTGTCAGTTATTTTTAAAGCTATCAGTTATAATGTAAGCTCACTCATTATGCCAAAGTAACAGAATTTTTAGAAACTCATCACTCATACCCTACTCAGTTTCAACATATACCCTCTCCCATATGCATTTATTAAGTATTATATATTTCATGACACTACAATTTGTATAAGAAGGCATTTGTCAAGATATAGTAAGACAGTTATTTATTAGAAACAGGTTTACTGAGGTTTAACAGGTATGTAAAATATGTATATTTATTCATCTTTTGTATCAATTACATAGACTTTGGGCTAAGAAATATGCTTTAAATAATACATTGGTATTTACTTAATATGCAATAACTATCCTATTACATGTATCATTAGGGGGAAAGACTTCAAGGTACCAACAAAAGAAAACATGAGATCACATGGAAACTTCCAAAGGGGGTGTTTTGATCATCATTTCCCAGCTCGCTGTTCACCTAAGCAGATGGGGAGCTATATTATTGGATATGCTGCATAAAGCTAAAGACTTGGAAATTAATGGAGACCCAGTCGCCATAGGACACGACTACACCTAATGGGCTATTAAAAAATGATTAATATCTGTCCCACTGGACCAGCCAAGAGAAGAGCCATGAGTATGCATAAAAATGAAGAATTAATTTGACTGTGAACACAGGAAAGAAAAGGACTAGTCATTGGGACAGTAATAAGACTCCGGGAACAAGCTAAATACAGCGGTTATGTTTTATAGGTGCTGAATGTGCTGAGACGGTTCTCTCTAGCAGCATGGTAGAGCTGCATTTGGAATCGGGAGATCTGGGTTCAAATATCAGCTTTGCCCCTGACTTTGTGATCTCAGGGGACTCGATTTCTTGTCTTCTATTTCTTCCACAATAAAATAAAGGGGACGGAAGAGACAATTTTAAAGTTTTCTTCCATTCCAAATCAATGATCTTATTAGCCTACAACTATGTTGTAGACAGAATGATAGATCACTTTTGGTATAAAATAAAATCTCTCTTTCCTGTTAACCTTTACAATCTGGCTGCTATCTTTGTCTCAATTTCATCTGTTGTATTTCCCCTTCCTGCATTCTCCATTCCACTCAAAGGAACATGCTAGTTATTCTCCATGGAGGGCATTCTATCTAACATTTTTTATGCCTTTGGACCAGCTATCCCTCATATCTGAAATGATCTCTATCCTTAACTCCAAAGCTTCATCCAAAGAATAACTTAGGTACTTTTCTTGACATTCTGTACTTATCCTGTTTTTCATCACTTTTTGTTGATGATCTCATTTCGGGGGTTTTTGGCAAAGATACAGAAGTGGTTTGCCATTTCCTTCTCCAGGTCATTTTATGGATGAGGAAACAGTAAGAGACGTGCCAAGGGTCACACAGCTAGTAAGTGGTTGAGGTCAGATTTGAACTCATGAAGGTGAGTCTCTGACTCCAAGCCTCGCATTCTCATAGAACTACCTCATATCCTACTCAGTTTTACTTACCTCCTTCCAAATATTAGCTCTCACTCTTTTTTTTATATCTACTTATCTATGTACAAGTATCCTTCAGGAAACTATAAGCTCTTTGAAAGCAAGAATTATTTTATATTTTTCTTTGCATCCTCACTACTTAGCACAACAATTTACACATAAAAGGTATTTAAGAAATACTTCTGAACTGAACTAATTACAATTAAATTATGCTCACTTCTTCCTCAAATTAGCTGCATGTACTTAGCTGTTTACATGCTATGATCCACCAAATAGACTGTAAGATTCTTGAGGGGAAAATATCATTTTCTTTGCATTTCTACCACCTAGCACAGCCCCTTGCAAATAGTAGGTGCTTTGTAAATAATGTAGCAGGTACAGTTTTATAAGAGATATTGTAGATATTGCTCAGCTATATTTGGACTCATTGGCCTTTAAGGTCCTTTCTAAGCCAGAATTTTTTTTATTCTGTTTGGTTCTGAATACACCTGATACCATGTTTCAATGTATACAGATATTTTTCATTCGTATGTCAGTATTCTACAAGGCAATTAAATAAGAGAAAGAATCCAACACAGACCTGTGGGGAAAATACAAAATCACAGATATATATTCTTATATCATCTTCCTGAGTTTAAATTTGACCTCAGTTGTATGATCTTGGGCAAGTCACTCAATCCTGTTTTCCTCAGTTGTTCATCTAGGAGTTGGAGAGAGAAATGGACAGTCGCTCCAGTTTCTTTGTCAAGAAAATCCCACACGGGATTATGAAGAGTTGGACATGACTGAAAAAACTGACCAACAACAGAATACATGCACACATAAGTATTATATATATATATATATGTGTGTGTGTGTGTGTGTGTGTGTAAATGTATGTACACATATAAAAGATATAATGCAAATATTAATAAATAATTAATAGCTATTATTACCTGGGATGTGTGATTTTGCAGAATTTTCCATTTTCATTATAATAGCACAGATCCATTTGCCTTCTTATAGAGCAAAAAAATACTCTTGAAAACAACAAAGAATTATGCATTCAAACATCTTTCTATGTCAGACATCACAAATAGTTTGGATTTTTTGTTATTGGGAAATATGAAGTTTAAAATTGTTTAAAAAAAACCCTACCTCTCTAAATGCACTTCCCTCTTTTTTTCTTTGGAGAGGTAGGAAAATACAGGTGGGAGATATTGCTTACATGGGTACCTTGATTTTGTTTAAATGTTTTTTCTTCTCATAAAGAAAAACCAACCAGGAGGCAGAAATGGGATTAAGTATATCTATAAATGATTACTCAAAATACAAAAGGCAATAATAAACCATTTTTAAAAACCCTCCTTTTCATGTCTTTTAAAAGCCTTTTATTCCTTTTGCTTAATAGGGTCTAGGGTCAGAGGACCTAGATTCAAATCCTACTTCTGATGCTTATTGCATATGTGTATTTAAGTAAGTTATGTGTTCTCTGGACCTTAGTTTGTGAAATGGACTAGATGGCTAAGTATAAGTTGATCTAAGTGGTCTCCATGTCCTTCCAGTTCTAAATCTGTGATCCTACTAATCAATGCTTTTTTACTGATCAGGTAACTATCAATCAAGGAATGAACATCAGAGCCATTCGGTAATTCTGTGCCCAAGGTTAGATCAATTGGCTGTGAGTTAGAGTATGAGTACTAGTCCAAAGTATCATCTACCTTGGGTGCAATCACAATAGAAGCAAAGACAATCCAATCTTAGGAGAGCCCTGTTCATATTCTGAAGGCACAAATGACAATCCCTAACCACATAAACCTTAGGGGAAAACATAATGGTAGAGTAAATTAGTTTCTGTAATAGAGGAAGCGAGAGGCTATTGTGAGTAGTTGAGGTACACAGTTTAGACTAATGAAAGATAAAGAGACATGGCAGTCCACATGTCTATAATAGGAAGAAATGATATCTTCCCCAGGATATTATCACACTAGTACCAAGCCCCCATTGTCTCACCTCAGTTTTAGCCCTATGACAAGCTTTCAGGGGCCTCCATGATAGATCACACTATATTTGATTCCATGACTAGCCATGATCTTTGAACACTCTTAAAGAGTGCTAATAAAATTAAATAAATGGCTAAAGTTTCCATTTTTTTCTTAATGGCTTCAGGAGAAGATCTGGCAAAGCTGAAACATTTTGGCTGTTAAGACATGCTCCTACGAGCTATTTCTAATATAGCATTTGAACAGCTGAAACACTTTTTTTCGCATTGCCAAGATATCATGATGTTAAAATTGGAGAGAACATACAGAACAGTTTTGCTTAGTCAGACTTTCCATGATACCATTACAGTGGTTTAAAAATGAGAGAAACCTGCACTTTGCAGAGATGGAAGACTATGGGGATGGAATTATGCCTTCAAGAAGAAACTTTTTTTCATTATTTGCTTAGACTTAACACAATAATTGTCCCATAGATACTTAAGAAATGTTTTTTCTAAATTTTGGTATGTGGGCATGATGGAATACTATTGTGCTATAAGAAATAATGAGCAGGATGCCTTCAGAAAAATCTACAAAGACTTCCATGAGCTGACGCAAAGTGACATGTACTGTGTACAAAATAACAGCAATAGTGTAAGATGATCAACTGTGAGTGACTTAGTTATTTTCAGCAATACAATGATCCAAGACAGCTCTGAAGAAGTTATGATGAAAGATGCTATCCATCACCAGAGAAAGAGCTTATGGTGTTTGACTACAGATTGAAGCATACTTTTTTTGGTCTATGTTTTCTTTCACAACATGACTATCAAGGAAATGTTTCACATGACTACAAATGTATAACCTATATCCAGTTTCTTGTTTTCTCAAAGAAGGGGAGGAGGTGGGGAAGAATGAGGAGAAGAATCTGTAACTCAAAGTTTTAAAACTCAATGTTAAACATTGTTTTTACATGTCACTAGGAGAAAATACAATACTTTTTCTAAAAGAAAAGAAATACTTGTTCTTTAAACAGAAATGTGAAGTGTGTTCAAAATCTTTGTTTTAAAAAAGTCACATAACAAACAGAATATTTAGAAATCAATAAAATCAGTCTGAGATATTTTTTTTTTTCTACTGGAGAAATGAGACTTATACAAGCTTGTAGGAAAGAGGTAAAATCTTTATGCAGATTTTTCTATCTCCAGATTCAATATTAAAACCTGCTAGACTACATTTTCTCTTCTCTTGGAAAGATGAATACTATCAACCACCAATGTCTTTGCATTCTTTCCTATAGAATTAAATGAGCCACACTGCTAATAAATTCCAGAGGTGGGATTTGAATTCAGGTTTCCTATCTCTTGGTCTCGTATTTGATCTACCAAACCAAGTTGTCTCTGCTTCATAAATATGAATGAGGAGGGTAGCAAGGTGGATGGAACATTGGCCTGTGAGTCAAGAGGACTTGAGTTCAAATCTAGTTTCAGACATTTACTATCTGTGATTCTGGGCAAATCATTCAAGTAAGATGAAAGGAAGGAAGGAAGGAGGGGAATGATATCAAATATTTATGGACTGAAGCACATTCCAGCTCAAAATGAAGTTCACTATGACAATGGGTTAAAATAAAGAAAAATAAACAGATGGGTAGATAAATAAAAGAAACTTCAAAAAGAAATAAAGAAAAATAAAGTTTGAGTGAAAAGAATAGACATGATAATCTCAGTATTAGCTAGAATTTTAAGGAGGGAGAATCTTTTTCAAATTGCTTATAAGACACATTGCTTCAAGTCAGATGTGAATCATGGCATACTTAGAATCAGAAAGCCTGCTTCATATCCCATCTTGAACATTCCCAAATTTTGTGATTTTGTTCAAATCACCTTATTTGTATCTGGAAATTAACATAGTATCTACTCCATGGTTTGGTTGCAAAGAAGGTTCACATCAGCAAATGTCCATTCAAAGTTGCATCACTGAGAAATTGATGTAGATTTCTCATGAATTTGAGAAATTTGATGGGAGCAGAGCTGGAAGGGATCTTAGAAGTCATCTAGTGCAATACTTCATTTTACAGATGAGGAAACTGAAGCACAAAGATATTAAATGACTTAGGACATTTTTTCAGACTTCAAAGAACTAGATGAATGACAGGATTCTTATTACCAGACATGTTATGCCAATTTCCTATAATGTTGTCAAAGAAGAATCCTTATGTATGGCCACCTACCTATGACTATGGATAAGTCTTAGAAAATTACCTGTTAAAGATGTTTTTATATGGAATTGAAGAAAAATAAAATACCAAATAAAAAAGAAAAGAAAATTGCGATTTTTAAAAGAATCCCTTTAAGCTACTTGCCAGGATTACATAGCTAATCATTGTCACAGGCAGGATCTGAACCTATATTTTTCTGTTTCTAAGTCCAGCCTTTAATCTAGAATGCTACATTGCCTCTTCCCTTGAAGACATTAATACCACCAATTTTCCAAATCTATTTTCCTATGTAAATAAAAGAGCCATTTGTTGCTATAAATAATATTACAGAAAAAGAAAAAAAATCCAATAATGAGCAAACCCATTATATGATTGAGTTAGTGAGAAAAAAGAAAGAAAGAAAAAGAAAGAAAGAAAGAAGAAAGAAAGAAGAAAGAAAGAAAGAAAGAAAGAAAGAAAGAAGAGAGAAAGAAAGGAGAGAGAAACGAGAGAAAGAGAGAGAGAAAGAGAGAAAGAGAGAAAGAGAGAAAGAGAGAAAGAGAGAAGAAAGAAGAAAGAAAGAAAGAAAGAAAGAGAGAAAGAAAGAAAGAAAGAGAGAAAGAGAAGAAAGAGAAGAAAGAAAGAAAGAGAGAAAGAGAGAAAGAGAGAAAGAGAGAAAGAGAGAAAGAGGAAAGAGAGAAAGAGAAAGAAAGAAAGAAAGAAAGAAAAGAAGAGAAAGAAAGAAAGAAAGAAAGAAAGAAAGAAAGAAAGAAAGAAAGAAAAAGAAAAGAAAGAAAGAAAGAAAGAAAGGAAGGAAGGAAAGAAAGAAAGAAAGAAAGAAAGAAAGAAAGAAAGAAAGAAAGAAAGAAAGGAAAGAAAGAAAGAAAGAAAGAAAGAAAGATAAGAAAGAAAGAAAGAAAGAAAGAAAGAAAGAAAGAAAGAAAGAAAGAAAGAAAGAAAGAAAGAAAGAAAGAAAGAAAGAAAGAAAGAAAGGAAGGAAGAAATTTTGTGATTTTGTTCAAATCACCTTATTTGTATCTGGAAATTAACATAGTATCTACTCCATGGTTTGGTTGCAAAGAAGGTTCACATCAGCAAATGTCCATTCAAAGTTGCATCCACTGAGAAATTGATGTAGATTTCTCATGAATTTGAGAAAATTTGATGGGAGCAGAGCTGGAAGGGATCTTAGAAGTCATCTAGTGCAATACCTTCATTTTACAGATGAGGAAACTGAAGCACAAAGATATTTAAATGACTTAGGACATTTTTTCAGACTTCAAAGAACTAGATGAATGACAGGATTCTTATTACCAGACATGTTATGCCAATTTCCTCAAAGAAGAATCCTTATGTATGGCCACCTACCTATGACTATGGATAAGTCTTAGAAAATTACCTGTTAAAGATGTTTTTATATGGAATTGAAGAAAATAAAATACCAAATAAAAAAGAAAGAAAATTGCGATTTTTAAAAGAATCCCTTTAAGCTACTTGCCCAGGATTACATAGCTAATCATTGTCACAGGCAGGATCTGAACCTATATTTTTCTGTTTCTAAGTCCAGCCTTTAATCTAGAATGCTACATTGCCTCTTCCCTTGAAGACATTAATACCACCAATTTTCCAAATCTATTTTCCTATGTAAATAAAAGAGCCATTTGTTGCTATAAATAATATTACAGAAAAGAAAAAAAATCCAATAATGAGCAAACCCATTATATGATTGAGTTAGTGAGAAAAAAGAAAGAAAGAAAAGAAGAAAGAAAGAAAGAAAGAAAGAAAGAAAGAAAGAAAGAAAGAAAGAAAGAAAGAGAGAAAGAAAGAGAGAGAAAGAGAGAGAGAAAGAGAGAAAAGAGAGAAAGAGAGAAAGAGAGAAAGAGAGAAAGAAAGAAAGAAAGAAAGAAAGAAAGAAAGAAAGAAAGAAAGAAAGAAAGAGAGAAAGAAAGAAAGAAAGAGAGAAAGAGAGAAAGAAAGAAAGAGAGAAAGAGAGAAAGAGAGAAAGAGAGAAAGAGAGAAAGAGAGAAAGAGAAAGAAAGAAAGAAAGAAAGAAAGAAAGAAAGAAAGAAAGAAAGAAAGAAAGAAAGAAAGAAAGAAAGAAAGAAAGAAAGAAAGAAAGAAAGGAAGGAAGGAAGGAAGGAAGGAAGAAAGAAAGAAAGAAAGAAAGAAAGAAAGAAAGAAAGAAAGAAAGAAAGAAAGAAAGAAAGAAAGAAAGAAAGAAAGAAAGAAAGAAAGAAAGAAAGAAAGAAAGAAAGAAAGAAAGAAAGAAAGAAAGAAAGAAAGAAAGAAAGAAAGAAAGAAAGAAAGGAAGGAAGGAAGAAAGAAAGAAAGGAAGAAAGAAAGAAAGAAAGAAAGAAAGAAAGAAAGAAAGAAAGAAAGAAAGAAAGAAAGAAAGAAAGAAAGAAAGAAAGAAAGAAAGAAAGAAAGAAAGAAAAGAAAGAAAGAAAGGAAGGAAGGAAGGAAGGAAGGAAGAAAGAAAGAAAGAAAGAAAGAAAGAAAGAAAGAAAGAAAGAAAAGAAAGAAAGAAAGAAAGAAAGAAAGAAAGAAAGAAAGAAAGAAAGAAAGAAAGAAGAAAGAAAGAAAGAAAGAAAGAAAGAAAGAAAGAAAGAAAGAAAGAAAGAAAGAAAGAAAGGAAGGAAGGAAGGAAGAAAGAAAGAAAGAAAGAAAGGAAGGAAGGAAGGAAGAAAGAAAGGAAGGAAGGAAGGAAGGAAGGAAGAAAGGAAGGAAGGAAGGAAAGAAGGAAGGAAGGAAGGAAGGAAGGAAGGAAGGAAGGAAGGAAGGAAGGAAGGAAGGAAGGAAGGAAGGAAGGAAGGAAGGAAGGAAGGAAGGAAGGAAGGAAGGAAGGAAAAGAAAGAAATTTGCAATGGGCTCATCCATACCATTTAAATACTTTAGGCTTCCTAAAATACTTGTTTCAGGAGGTGCTGCACTAATTGCACCTGGTCTGCAACCATTCTAGGTTCTGGAATGTTATATTCCTTGTTATATATAGGCTTGGAATAAAGATTCTCTCTCCTTAAGCTATCTCACCAATCTTCATCTAGGGAAAGCTTCAATTCCAACTTAGGGTGTGTGTGTGTGTGTGTGTGTGTGTGTGTGTGTGTGTGTGTGTGTGTGTGTGTGTCTGTGTGTCTGTGTGTCTGTGTGTCTGTGTGTGTATCTGTGTCTCTGTCTGTGTGTGTATCTGTGTCTCTGTGTGTGTATTTGTGTCTCTGTGTGTGTATCTGTGTCTCTGTGTGTGTATCTGTGTGTGTGTGTGTGTGTGTGTGTGTGTGTGTGTGTGTGTGTAGCTTTCCAAAGGCTGAGTTGTCAATTTAGTAGCTTTAATAGTGAGGAGGCCCCCCCCCTTTTTTAATGAAACGAGTAGTAAGTGGTATGTTTCTTTCTCTTTAATAATTTAGCAAATTACCTGCCATAAAATCTTCACCTGTTCTTTGTTTCCTCAGCACCACCAAATTGGATTCCATTTAAAGCCTTCCTTGGGGAGATTTATGCCTAGTACAGGAAGAATATCTCCACTTAAATTTTTATGAAACATCAAAATTACGATCGAGTTTAGCAATACCGTCAGCGACTTCTCTTCATTCCACAAGATATATTTCCAATATTTGTGGACATCATTCTTTATCTCCCATTAAATCTTTATTTTCCTGTGGCAGCTTCTTCGTTTTTGTTTCATCAATTTTCCTGTTTGTATGAGCAAGGTGCTAATTTGTCTCTCATTACATAAGTGCTAAGTGCCAAGTATGGAAATGAATCTGCACAAGAGGAGAGGCCCATAGTACGCAGATTCTTCTTCCCACCCAAAAAAAAAGGGCTAATGTCAAGCTGCTTCTGTCTCTCTCTTGAGAATGGGTGATTTTTCATTGAAGAAGAAGTGAAGGGAAAAGCAATAGGCATTCATATAGTGCCAACTATGTGCCAGGCACTGTGCTAAGTGCTTTGCAAACAGTATTTCATTTAATCTTCAGACTCCTGGGAGGTAAGTGCTGTTATTATCCATGTTTTTTCAGTTGAGGAAATTGAGGCAAACTAAGGTGAAATGGCTTGGCCATAGTCAAATGATTAATAAATGTACACGATAGATTTGAACTCAAATCTTCCTGAATCCAAACTCAATGCCCTATCCCCATGCTAGCTGAGTGCCCTGGAGAGAACAAGGAATCAGATCTCTGTCCAGGGTACTGCCCCAGTTGAGCTTACTTTAATGAATGAACGCATATTCTGTCCATTTATGATTTGGAATTGGGTGTCTCATTGTTTCATTGCATGTTTTAATAAAGGATTTATATAGTATCCACTGAGTCGTTATCAATTAATTACCCATGGAAATTTAGGGCATGTTACACAGTGGCAGTTATCGCACCCAGGGTGGCTGGCATATGTTACATAAAAGATGCAGTCACCTTGAAATTACATCAGCAAAGCTGACTTTTACCTATAGAAGACCAGCCAGTGCTAATGTGAGTATTGAATAAACCCATTAGCAGGAAGGAAAAGATAGAAAGCCCTTAAAACAGATGGAACCCAAGCCATTCAGGAGAGTTTTAGGAACCAGTCGGGTGGACTGAATACTCCTTGTTACATTAAACATAATTTCCTTTCATCAACAACAACAAAAAAAGTTTTCATTGAAAATTATGCCCTCTTTTACTTCCAAGTGCTTAACTCAGTATTTAGCACACAGCAAGGGGTTAATAAATCTTATTAAGTGACTGATGGATTTTATGTGGAGTCAACAGCAGACCCTGCCTCAGTAGAGTACCCTTCTCATCTCTGATTCTTAGAATATCTAGCTTCCTTCCAAACTCAGCTCAAGAGAAGCTCAAGCTTCTTTCTCCATGAAGGCTCTTCTTGATATCCTATACCCTCAGTCACGGGTGCTTGCTTCCCATAACACATACCAAAAAAAAAAATTATTTTATTTCCTTTAACCTCTCTTTTGTAATTAATTATGCACATCCTTTTTTCACTGATTAGAATATAGGGCAAAAATTATTTTATTTTGAGGTTTGTACTCCCCAAACCTACCATGATTGCTCACATATAAGAGATATTTAGTAAATCTAATTAGAAGGATGTTGACACACTGGGCTGGTGAGGATAGAGGGATATTTGTTCTCCTTGCCATATTTGTGGTACTGAAAGTGCCTTCTACTGCTCCACTCATGGAAGGGTAATTATTATAGATGCAAAGTAATTTGTAATAATGTATAGATTATTATAAAATGAGTCCCCTATTACAAAGAAGGAAGTTCCCTAGCATCCTACACATGGAGAGGGTGCATCACCCAAGCAATGTGATAGGGTCTACACATACATCAGACCTACTTTTTCCATCCCCCATTACCCTATTTTATGTGCTTAAAGTGCTAGATATATCTTTGATCTTCCCCCAAATCCTCTGAGGAAGGTGCTATTATGATCCCCATTATATAGATGAGGAAGCCAAGAAAGAGAAAGGTTAAGTGAATTATTGAAAGTCACACAGGTAGGGTCTGTGACCAGATTCAAACTCAGCATCCATTTGTGCCATCTACCTGCCTAAAAAATATCCTCCTTAAAATCAATTAGGACAAAGCACCTCCAGTGGAAGATGAGTAAAATGAAAAATATGACCTATCTTTTCCTCTTAGAAGAGTTCATAGTAACCAAAAAAGCCCTAATTCCTGTTAAACATTAATTTAAATTGATGGAAGGGGGGAAAGAAAGAAATTTTGAGAGCGTAAACATTTTAATTATATAGGTATTGAGTCCTATGTTACAATGTTACAACTGTTCTTCTCCCCAAGCCCTAGTAGGCAGATGATAAAGATTTCTTTTTCTCACTTTACCAGTGATTTCATTTTTATGAATACAAATTGACACCTTTTTTATATTTAGAGCCTTAGGGAGTACTCGGGCCCTGAAGGATAAGGTCACTTGCCAAAATTCACACACAGAGAAGGCTTCAGAGATCATACTTGAATCCAGGTCTTTCTGACCCAAAGGCCTGGCTTTTATCCAATTCACCAGTACCCCTCCCACACAAATATTATTGAAATTATGATGCTGAAGCTAAGACTCAGAGAAATAAGATTTTTCCAGTGAGTAGCTAGGTCCCATGCCTCATAATCTATCACTCTTCCCTATATCCTTACATTCTATGTGTTTATTTTTGGTTTAAATACGAACCACAATGATTGTTTTCAGGAGATATAGTAACCACCACCAAGACAGCAATAGAAACCAGGAAAACATGTTACCTTCAAGCCCCAGATAAAAGGAAGCTTTTCCCCTTAATGTCATTGCCTTCTCTAAGATTGCCACCAAGTTATTCCATCTATATACATCCTGGTGCTTATTTCTTTGCAGGTTGTCTATCCCATTGGACAGCAAGCTCCCTGAGCAGAGAACATGTATTTGCCTTTCATTGTATCCCAAGCAATAATCATATGTCCTGGGACACAGAAGCCATTTAATAAATTCTTGGTTATTTCTCCTATTTGTGTCTAATAGTAGCCATCTCTAGGACAGGGGGAAAAAAAAAGAAAAGATGAATATTATAATTTTGTTATATATTTGAAAGGAGTAGCAATTTGTGCATAGTAAATTTGCAATTTCATGTACAATCATCTTTTTTATGTACCATGTTGTGAAAATGCTTGTTTTATTCCATAAATTAATTTTTTCTAAGTTTGCTTGACTTGACAGGCAGCACATTTGGTAGGTAAAAAAAAAAAAGTGCTATTCAACTCAACAGGCATTTATAAAGTACCTACTAGATCATTCAAAAAGTATTTATTAAATGTCAACTATGTTCTTGGCTTGTGTTGGCCAATGTCTAAACAACAGATAAGATGTTAAGTACTTAGTAGAATGGGGGAAAGAAATTATCCCCTGCCCTCAAGGACCTTCTAATCTATGTTAGCAATACAAGCTAAACATGTTTAAGGAAGAAAGAGAGGATTCAAGGTGAAATACTGTTAAAGTAAAAATAAAAGATATTATTGAAAAAGACTTTAAAATAAATATATTTATGTAGCACTTTGCAGATCTTCTTGTCTTTAACCCCCAGGATGATTTCACATATCTTATTTGATCATCAAAATAGCTCTGTGATTGAATCATGGTAGAGATTATTGTACCTATCTACTAGATAAGCTCTTTGAGGTTTAGAGAGGTCATATAAAGATCCCACTACTCATGGGTGTTAGAGCTCTACTACTAGGTCATAGTTTTCCCACTATAAAATGTACTTTTTTTTTTTCCTGAAGCAATTGGGGTTAAGGACTTGCCCAGGTCACAAAACTTGGAAGTGTTAAGTGTCTGAGGCCAGATTTGAACTCAGTTCTTCCTGACTTCAGGGTTAGTACTCTATCCACTGTGCTACCTAGCTGCCCCAAAATGTACGTTTTTTGAGCCAAGAACCTAAAATGCCATTCTTTAGATCACCTAAAATCAGACCAAACTTGATAGAGAAAACTTGCTAACATTTAATTGAGGATAAAGTAATATTTTAAAATTTTATTGTGAAAGAAATACCTCCTCTGCTAATTTAACTGACTTTTCACATTAGTGTCTTCTGACTTCAGGCTTTATTCAGTTTTTGCTAGCTGTATGATGGGGAATGGAAGTCAATTGACAAGTAGAGTTTCAGAGATTGGCCATATAATGCAGTCATGCTGGAAAATTACTGGGGAATTATTATTTATGACACTGGACAATGATCTATAGGATGGCAGATCCATTTTTAGTCAACCATTAAGTAGACAAAATATTTCTAATTAGTCTATCTAACTGGATTGTTCCAGAAAGAAGGTAAGTTTAAATCAAGTTGACAGCCAATTCAAATAATCTAGAGTTTTAAAAAATAAAGGGCAAAAACACTATCTGCTCTGAGGCCATGAATTATCCAGAGTGGTGGTTTACCTTGGTCAATTTTATTAGGTCAAACGGCCATTTCCATTTCAATCCAACAGGCATTTTAGTGCCTACAATATGCCTCCTCACCTTTCACTTGGACTATTGCAATAACCTCCTAATTAATCTCTTTGGTTCAAAATTCTACCCCTTCCAACTGGTCCTCCACAGAGCTGCCAAAATGACACCCAAATGCACATATCTGTAGTTTTCTGTTCAAAAAAACTCTTGTTAATTCAGTCACATTTTTGTCATGGGGACTCCATGGATCTGTCCATAAGATTTTCTCCGCAAAATCCTGCAGTGATTTGTCATCTTCTTCTCCACTGGATTAAAGCAGAAGCTAAATGACTTGCTCAGGATCATATAGTCAGTATCTTAGGCCAGATTTGAATAAATTCTTGTGACTCCCAATTATCACTGGGATCACATATAAAGGCCTCTATTTGGCCTTTAACAGCTTTCTCCACCTGGCTCCAAATTACCTGTCCAGATCTATGACACATTCCTCTTCATAAGTATTACAACTGAGTCAAACAGGCTTTCTTTCTGTATCTCTGATATAATGTTCCATCTTCCATCTTCATGTCTTTCTGTAAGTTCTTTCTCTCATGCTTGGAGTGCTCTTCATCTTCATCTTTGTCATCTTGCTTCCTTTAAAATCCAGCTCAGGCATCCTGTCCCATATGGGTTCTTTCTGATTCCCATTGCTACTAATAGCTTCCCCCTACCCCGTTACCTCCTGTTTATTTTGCCTATACTTATGGAATATGTTTTATCTCACCTTGATGGAAACTCCTTAAGGAAAATAAGTCCTTCATTTTATATTTTTACTTATTCTTGAATTTGTTTTAGTCTACTTATTATATATTTATTTAGCCTTTTTATTATTTATTTTATTTATCCCCAGTGCCTAATACAATGTTTGACATATAAGTGGAGTTTAATAATTGCTTGCTGATTATGTGCAGGTGATACAGAGATAAAAGGAAAAAATACTCCTGTCTCCAAGGAGCATTAATCGACAGAAGAATACATTATAAACAGTTATGATATATAAGATTTGTTGAGGAAGAAAAAATTAATCTTAACCAAGAGACAAGGAAACATTCACGTATTGTAAAAGGTAGAACACCATTTAAAACTTTAAAACCATGAAGGGTTTTAAGAGGCAAAGGTAAGAATTAGATGCACAGCAGGGATAGTGTATGTACATTATGGGAAAAGGCAAGGAGGTGAGAGATAAAATGCTAAATTCAGAGATTAGTAAGTGGGGCAATTTGACTAGAGCTGAAAGGAAGGAAGGAAGGAAGGAAGGAAGGAAGGAAGGAAGGAAGGAAGGAAGGAAGGAAGGAAGGAAGGAAGGAAGGAAGGAAGGAAGGAAGGAAGGAAGGAAGGAAGGAAGGAAGGAAGGAAGGAAGGAAGGAAGGAAGGGAGGGAGGGAGGAAGGAAGGAAAGGAGGGAAGGAAAGGAGGGAAGGAAAGGAGGGAAGGAAAGGAGGGAAGGAAAGGAGGGAAGGAAGGAAGGAAGGAAGGAAGGAAGGAAGGAAGGAAGGAAGGAAGGAAGGAAGGAAGGAAGGAAGGAAGGAAGGAAGGAAGGAAGGAAGGAAGGAAGGAAAGGAAGGAGAAAAGAAGGAAGGAAAGAATGGAAGGAGGAAGAGAAGCATTTATCAGACTTTTAGTATTTGCTAAGCATTGGTGAGACAAAGAGGGACAAAGACAATGGGTGAGACAACACATATGGAAAGTTTTTGCTGTGTCAGATGGAAAAGTCCCATGGTCATTAGGTTACAGTAGCAAAGCAGATGGTAATGCTTCTTCATTTACACTAATAAATTCATATCAATTTCTTCTGTTGAACCACTTGA
This sequence comes from Sminthopsis crassicaudata, assembly GCF_048593235.1. Taxonomy (NCBI): domain Eukaryota; kingdom Metazoa; phylum Chordata; class Mammalia; order Dasyuromorphia; family Dasyuridae; genus Sminthopsis; species Sminthopsis crassicaudata. Next base: position 43,788,789 of record NC_133620.1, read on the forward strand.
CAGTAGCAAGGACCGTGGTGACAAGAACTTTCTTTTCTGATTCTTCAATAGACATTTCTGTAGCGTGTGCAAGGAGCATTTGCTCAGCTGCATCTTGACAGGGACTGCTAGTGAGAATGATGCTGCCTGAATGAAGCATCGCCATTCTCAAGGCTCTTGGGGCCGGGGTCCTGGGCTCTCTCTCTATTAAGGCCTGAGATGAAGATGGTGGCCAAGGGGATGGTTGAGGTGGTTTGACACCCCCTGACAGAAGCTGCCTCCTCTAGCTCCTCCAGGGTACCTTCCCACTTCAGCTAGAATGGCCCACCTGCCCAACTCTTGGCTGTTGAGAGGATGGCCACGTTTTCACAGAAGCTGCTTTCTCAGATGATGAAGACTTCAAGATTTGTGCTGGAAATAGGAATGGAAGCCATCATATAGGAAGATAATACAGAACAAACTTTAAAAAGGAAGGCAGAAGCTACATTAGGATTTTAATTGTGAAGGGGGAAGGGGATATCGATTATTTATACTGGAGAAAATAAGGCATTAAAAGACAGTGACCAGGGAGAGACATGGTCAGCTTTGGGCTTCAGGAAGGGCATTATAAGAGCTGCATGAAGGATAGATTGACAAGGGGAGAGACTAGAAGCACTTCCTTTTGGGTCATTCATTCCAAGTCAATACTAAAGTAAATGTTAAGGATGCATTTCCACAAATTTTGCAGTAACTGCTGGTTGAAATATCTCTTCCCTACAAGTGAATAGAGTATTTTAATTTTGATGAAACAATACTGTGATTGTTTTTCCTTCTGTCATGAAGAGACACATATTCATCCTGAATTCATCTGGATTGTTGCTTTTTTTCCCCTTCCTTTTGACTTCTGAAGCATCTCTTACAATAATAACTAAACAATAAATTTATTCTTCTGGTCTTATTGTCATAGCATTTAACACTTCAAGGGTATTATACACCGCTGATGGCCCATTGTGCAGCATATACCACTCATAATTACTGCAATCTGAATAGCTGCTAAAATGAAAAGGGTAACTGCCACTAGAAACCTAGGAAAAGTAAGTTAATTAATACATTTCATTATAGAAGAGAGGAATTGTCAAAGTTTCCTTTTTGTGTTTTGTCAAAAATATCAGGCAATCTCCCTTCCACCCCCCGGCCTTGTGTTCTTGGCTCCCAGCTCTTAGACTGTGCGTCAAGCGTATGGCTCTATGGGAATGACCCAGGGGCCAAAGCCCAAATCAAGCTGAGGATGAGACTGGAAAGATGAAACTGGAGGCAGGTGACCCTTTGAGACATACTCATAGTGATCTCTGTGAGGGAGGCCCAGTGTCAGAGCTGCTATTGGGAGAACAGGAAGAGACTATTTCTCTAGCATCAAATAACAGTTGGTTTCTTCTTTCCCCACAAGGCTGACCTAAGGTGTTTCAGAAATGACATGTGACTCTTGCTATGAGTTTCTCCTCAGCCCCAGCTGTTCAACTAATTTTCTCCCTCCATCTTTTTTTTTTTTCTCTTAGCCAACTCCTTAAATCCTTTTCTGTGGCAGAGTATCTCGAGCTTTTGTTTTTGCAAAGGGTCAACGTTGGTTTCAATTGCAAGACTAGGAAGACACCCACCGGGTTGGGGTCACTTTCCTAAGGAGACAAACCTGGTAAAGTATTTCTGTATTTTTTTTCCAAATCAGTTACGGTTATTGGACAGTCTTGACATAATATTGCTCAACCCAAGGTTATAGATGGCCTGATAGAGAAAAGAAAAAATAAGCTGCACAAAAAATGTCAATCTAAAAGAGAGTTCATAAGTGTTCCCTTTGAAAAGGATTTCAAAGCATTTTATTCCTCATAATAATATGTTTGTAAAGAAGGTTTTTTTTTTAAATTTAGTTTATACATATATCATTCCTTTGCAATTCTGCATTGCCAGATTCTTCTCTTTAATCTGATTATGTCTTTCTGCTGCTCAGCCATTCCCCAAGTTCTTTATTATTTATCAAAGTATATTGATTCATCTTTAACAGGAAGCCTTTCAAACTCCCCTGATTCTAGTGCTTTTCTTCTCTTAATTATTAATTGTAGCCTAAATATAGCTTATTTGTTTGCTTATTGCCTCTCCAATTAGATTATAAGTTCTTTGAGGGCAGATATTGTCTTTTGCCTCTTTTTGAATCCCCAAGGCTTGGCACATTGCTAAGCACAGAGTAGGTGCTTTATAAATGGTTCCTGATTGAATGGCTGGCCTGGGACTCATGTGGCACCCACCTAGCTTTCATCCTTATGTTCCACTAAACTCCTTCATCTCCATGATAGCTAAAATAAACTTTTTAAGCATTGCCCAAATGCATTTATAACCTTGATAATTAAAGCCCAGTAAGACTCGGGATGACCGAAGTCTTATAGTGATTAGGTAAGCTGGAATATATGTGGGATTTTCAGATTTAATGGGTATCTCATTTCTTTAACACTTGAAAAGGAAGAGAGAGGGAGGGAGAGAGAAAGAGATAATGGAACAAAGCAGGGGAAGGAGAGAGAGGGGACTTAGGGAAGATAGAAACAGAGAGGGGAAAGGAGCAAAAAAGAGAAAGACAGAAGGATGGGGGAGGGAGAAAGAGAGGGAGAAGGAAGGGAGGTTGATTTTGTTTGTCCTTTATTGAAGAGGACTGATGGCACTCGGAGGGTGATGTCTTGACTTGTACATGAATTGGATTTAAGTTGTAGGAGAAAAGAGAGAGGAAAGCAGAAGCCCACTGCTTATAAGCAAAAAAGAAAGAATACTGAAAGCAAATATACCATATTTGTTCTACTGAAAGGGAGTTAGAAACTATCAAAGGAGGTGCAAATTGGTCAACTCAGAAACAAAATTAAGATTGGGCAAGACCAAATAGCCCTTGAGTGAATGATAACAGTTGCTTCTTTTTCTTCTTTGTTTTCTCAAAGGTTAGTGCCAGAAAAAGGTCCAAATCATTTTATTTGACTAAATGCTTTTGTTTACATGCCCCCTCCAAGGAAAGGAAATAATTCTGGAGGAGAAAAAGAAATAAACCAACTCATATTAATAATGTTATTTCATCATGTTATACACTGGTTTTAGTGTCTATTTGAATCTCCTATCCTTATCAATCAAATGATATTAACAATGAACTGTTAATTATTGAATTTAAGAAGGGGGTATAATTGAGGAAAACTAGCCCATTACTTTATGGTTGAAACTATATGAAAAGAGATTAAACATTTTTCATTATTTCAGATATTCCCACTAGATTTCTATTGAACCTAGCGAGAGAAAAATAAGAGTTAAGTTTTAAAGGAGATAAGCTAAATGTTCACTACAAATGTCTGTCACTATTATAGAACATATCTAGCACAGACCCCAAATGGAGAAAGGATTTCTTATAAATGGTACAGTCCTCCAGACACTAATATTTGTGGAAGATATTCTGTTGATTGATTCAAGATCTAGAAGATAGAAAAGCCTTTTATATTGGATACATAATCACATGAGAGAATTCTGCCAAACTATTCACACAGTAGGAAAAAAAAAAGTGGATAAAGAATGTCAATTGTTCAGACTATAATAATAGTTAGAGAGGAAATCCAAGACCACTAGGTCTTTAGTACAGCAAGAGAGTGCGTGAGAGCAAATGAGAGAGCTAGAGAGAGAGAGAAAATGAGAGAGAGAGAGAGAGAGAGAGAGAGAGAGAGAGAGAGAGAGAGAACAAGAGAGAGTGAGCAAGAGCAAGGAAGTGCAAGTGAGAGGGCACAAGAGCAAGCGAGAGAGCGTGCAAGAGCGAGCAAGAGCTAGAGAAAGAGAGAGAGGGAAAGCGAGACAGAGAGCAAGAGCAAGCTAGAGAGAGTGAGAGAGAGCAATAGAGAGTGAGAGAGAGAGAGAGAGAGAGAGAGAGAGAGAGAGAGAGAGAGAATGCAGAGACAGAGCATGAGAGTGAGCGACAGCGTAAGAGAGCGAGCGACAGCATGCGAGCGCGAGCAAGAGAGCACATGAGAGTGAGCAAGAGAGCTAGAGAGAGAAAGTGTGAGAAGAGAGAGTGAGCAAGAGCAAGAGCAAGAGAGAGCAAGAGAGAGAGAGAGAGAAAGTGAGACAGAGAGCAAGAGAGTGAGAGACAGAGCAAGAATGAGTGAGAGAGAGAGAGAGAGAGAGAGAGAGAGAGAGAGAGAAACATGTCTTAGAAAAATGTTATACATGGATATTGAACTAGGTTCAGCATTTAAGAAGAGAAGAATAGAGTGGATTTCATTTGGGAAAGTGTACAGTAATGACCTCCAGTTTCTACTGGAAATTATAACCCAATTTTTTAACATCAGTATTCTTCTGGTTAAACTATATAGCTGTGAAAAATGACATACCTTTCTCCAAAGAATTAAAGTTGCAGATCATCCAAGAGTTCATGGAAAGATACATAGTGAGTCTGAGTAGATTATCATGTATTATTGATACATAAGTGCACCAGAGAAGAGGCGTAAAAAGTATTATCAAAGACATGTATGAACTAGGGATCGTAATAGCTAGCATTTATAAAACACCTTACAATCTGCAAAGTACTTTACAGTTATTATCTCATTTGATCCTTACAATAACCTTGAGAGGTAGATGCTGTTTTATCCCCATTTTACAGCTGAGGAAACTGAGGCAAATAAAGGGTACTGATTGGACCAGTGACACTCAGCTAGTAAGTGCAGAAATCAGAGTTGAACTTAGATGTTCCCAACTCCTGATCCACTGCCCTATCCACTGCACCACCTGGTCTAAATGTTCATTGGTAAATATGCCATGTTAATTGATATTGAGTAGAAAGAAATTCCTAAGCTGGGTCTGTGCATTTTAATTGACTATTAGCCTCTTTTTTAATCTTCTATATTTTATTTCACACATTTCACAACATCATTCTGAAAAAGTCCATAGGTTTCACCAGCTCACTAAAAGATTACATGTCACAAGAAAGATTAACTGGCCCAGATCTAAAGGAAGAAATACTGTGTTGAGCCCTTATTGAGGTTTTGCAAGAGGACATGAAAATGAGTTGCAGAGAAGAGGCTGGCACACATGAATTGTATTCTATACTATTGGGAGACAGGTATGAATTTATAAAAAATGTCCATTGATACCTCAAAGCATCCCATTGACATCTTTTTTTCTGAAATGAGCTGAATGTATAATAGGAGGAATAAAAAAAAAGTAAGAAACAAATTAATGACTAAGTCCCTTTCCTGACTAACAGTTACTAAGTATCGAACACATAATTTAAATGCAGTTAATTTGTCCATAGGGAACAAAAATATTTTAAACTAATTGGCAAATAGGAACTAGAGGAGCAGTATAGCTAATTCACATATCTACCAGGACAATAAATTGACTATCACTAGCTGTCAGTCCAAACTTGGACATATTAGTAATTAACAATAATTGATACCTAAAGATATGTGTGTGTGTGTACACATAGATATGTAACTATACATAGTTTTATAATTATAATTCAATTCGACAAACTTTTATTAAATAAGGTATTATACTGAAGGTTTAGATACAATGACACATGTGAAATGTGAGTGATGTAAACTGCCCTCTATGGGCTTATATTCTACTGGGAGAGCAGACAAAGACACTAGAAAATTTAAAAAGGAGAGAACATCAGCTGGTGGTATAAGGGAATGCTTTCTGGAAGAGGTGACACATAAATGAAGGTAAGAGTTAGAGACACTGCACAGTAGTTGAAACTCCAAATATGAATAGGATCACTAATGGAGAGACTAATGAGAGAGAAGAGAGAGCCAAGAATGAACCATCAAGGAATATTCAAAATAATAGGCGTAGAAAAAGATACTGAGCCTGTGAAGAGATAAAAAGGTAAGAGGAGATTCAGGAGAAATGGTGACTAAGGAACCAAGAAAAACAAATTACTTTAGTTGGAGAAAATGATCAATAGTGTCAAATGTTAAGAATGAGGCAAAAAAAAATTTAAAAGATTGTTAGAAATGCCCATTAGAATCTAACTGGTGACCTTTGAAACAAGAAGTTTAATAATATAGTAGAAACCAAAAATCACATTAGAAGGAATTGAGGATCAAGCAGGTGGTAAGGAAATAAAGGTCTTGTTTGTAAAAAAAAAAAAAAAAAAAAAAAAAAAAAAAAAAAAAATTTCCAAGAGTTTTAGCAGCAAAGAGAGATAGATGAGATTTAGTAAGTCAAAAGAGTTTTGGTTTTTTCATTTGAAAGCGTGTATCTTGTTTCTAGGTAGATTTCCAGTCAGATGTAGAAAAATACAGATTGAACATGGAACCATGGAAAGTATACTAGATTTGGAATCAGAGGCTCTTGGTTCTGCTGGGTGACCTTAGACCAATCATCCGTCTCTGATCATCCATCAAATGAAAAAGTTGAACTTGGTGCCCACTAAGGTCTCTTCCAACTAAGCATTTATTAAATTCCTACCATGTGCCAATCAAAACTACATTTTTTAAAGACTTACTTTTTTTTTATTAAGCAGAGGACTATGTCATAGACTTAATATGCAAAAATAATGTATTTCTCACCTTCAATTAAAGTTAAACAAGTTGGGGGGAGTCGAGGGTGGCAGCATGATATATTTAAGGTAGAATGTAACTTAGAATGTGATGGTAGTAGAAAGTTAGGCTACCATTTACACCTAGAAATAGGAATGGGGACATGGAAAAATTTCTTTGTGGAGAACATGATTTCTAAGATGGATCTTAAAGGAAGAAATACTTTAATTGGCACAGACACTGGACAGGGAATGAGCAGTAACTGTGAGGAGACTGGGTCAAAAATATAGACTTATTGTTAAAACAGCATTGATTTTGTTTCCATAATTATAGCTAGCAAATTCTATGTTGGAGAATTGTTTATGGAGTAGAGGAAGGGAGGGTCGATTTTCACAAGCACATCTAGAAAGATATACTCCTGATCTTCCAACATGTCTTGCTCATTTCCATCTTCTTGTCTTTTCTCTTACTGCTGCTATGGAAATGTTTTATTCTGCCTCCCTCAATCATAACTATGTTTCAAGATGCAGCTTGGGTACTAATTCCTCTACACTGCCACTGATCACTCTCTGTCTAAAGAACTCCCATTCCCCTCTCTCTCTCTCTCTCTCTCTCTCTCTCTCTCTCTCTCTCTCTCTCTCTCTCTCTCTCTCTCTCTTTCTTTCTCTCTCTCTCTTGCTTTCTCTCTCTTGCGTGCTCTTGCTCTGTCTCTCTCATTTTCTCTCTCTTTCTCTCTCTCTCTCTCTCATTATTTAATGATTAATGTCTTTAGCATTAAATCAACATGTCCCATGCTGTTTTGTATTATTACTTTTTTAATTGAAATTACATTGTATCAATCAATAAGCGTTTATTGTATGCCTACTATGTTCCAGACGTTATTCAAGGGATATAAGTTGCCTTCAAAAACCTTATATTCTAAGAGAGAGGTAGGGGGCGGGGAGGACAAATAAGTTTATATAATAGCATAGGTAGGAAAAAAGCATATATTAAGTATATATAAACTATATTGTAAGCCCCCTTGAAAGGAAAAAATATATATTTTCTTTTGTTTTAAATTCTTCATACTTCCTAGTACAGGGAAGCACTTAAAATTTACTGAATTAAATTGGTCTTACCTTTTCTTCACTCTTCATAAGACCAAAACCGAATACATTGATGGAGCTATTCAAAAAACCAATATTGGTGGATGAATCCACTGATCCTTTTATTGAATTGACTTCATTGAATATTGGTTTTTGAGTGTCATAACAATAAAGTGAAGGCCACCAAGAGCCCACCAGAAATTCCAGCTGTGTTGCTCATGATGACCCAAAGCCACATTTTATAGAATCGTTACCTAAAGTTTGGGGTCTCCTCATTGTTTCTTTCATAAAATAATCACTCCATGGTGTGTGTAGGGGAAGGATTATTAAAGCAAATGGCAAACTGTGTTAATGGCAGTCGGTGAGCAACTTAATTATTCTCCCAATTTCCAAAGGCAATGATGTATCACATTAATACTTTTCCTTTGCTTTTCCTACACACCAGTAGCTGAAAGTGAAATTATGCCCCAGTCCCTGGTGTGTTTGCAAGGGTGCCGTAAATTACATCCCCGAACCAATGGCAACACCTCCACGTAGGAAGAGCTATTCATACATGATGCCAATGAACAAGTGCACTGATGAACAGAACAAAGAACACTACCAGGAAAGACCAATCAGTGCTCTATTCCCAGTACTTCCTCAGGTCGACATTCTCCCGTCCTCAACATTTCTGTAGCTGTTTTTCATTTAGAAAGGCATTTTGAATTGTTTTGTAAATCTCCAGATAATTTGATTTTTTGATTGATATCACAGTAGCATCCTCAAATTCTCCAAAATTTTGGAAATGAAATGTTCAACTGTTTGCCAGTTGTATTAGGTATATATCTGTCTTACTGGATATTTCAGAATAGAACCAACAATACTGTTCTCTAGAACCTAGCTTCTAAAAGCTGGCCCCATCTGGAGTCTCGAAACTGAATGGGAGGAGTGTGAAATTATGATTTATTGTCAGCAAATGTTTGATTTGTACACCTATTTTATATGCTTATATACCCTGATCACATTTAGCAATGTTATCCTATACCAACAGCAGCTGGTGACTCAATGGATAAAGTACTAAGCCCAGAGTTGGGAAAACCTAAGCTTAAATCCACCCTTAGATACCATAACTGTGTGATCCTGGGCAAATCACTTAACCTCTGATTGCCTGGCAAAAGGATCCACTAGAGAAGAAAATGGAAAACCATTGTGGTATCTTTCCCAAAAAACTAGCATAATATGGGCCACAGGGTCATGACATATTGGATAAGACTGAACAACTGAACAACTACCTTATAGTTTGCAGGTACTAAATAAATATATGTTGATTCAACAACAACAATAACCATCCTATAATTATCAGGCACTAAATAAATATTTGTTGATTTGCATCAGAGTCAATTGGACTGACCCAATTTTATCATATGACTAAAATCAGTCATGGTTTTAGAGATGCAGCCCACATCGCCTTAGGCAAATGGTAATCTGCATTCAATCTTCCCAAATATCAATTGGAATCTCATGGTCAGAAAGATCTTGAAAATTATCAGTTAAAATGTGTAAGACTCTCAAAATTTTAGGAAAAAAAAGTGCTGCCCTGTAAATTGAAAAGATTATCAAATGAAAATGTTTTCAATGGCAGGACTCTCATATATATATATATATATATATATATGTATATATATATATATATATAATATCTGTGATTTATTAAATTTGTTTTCTATATTTTCTATGAAAAGTTGTTATGGAAATCTGAATTGTACTTACTGACCAACATTTGTTTCAGTAATTCTCCAGACACATTATTCACATCACATAGGACTTAATCCAATTGTTCTCCATGATCTAAGAACAAGAGAAGGATTCTTTCCATCATAGAACATTGAGGTCATTTGGTGAATCAAATATATAATGAATCTCAGCATAGCAGCCACTTTTTTACATATACATATGTGTGTGTGTGTGTATTTTACCCAATGGTAAAAACCTAGTTCTGTAACTAGAACAAAATAACTTGAGATACAGAATAATCTAGTAGAGCACTAGGAAAATAATTTGAAGAATAAACTTCTAATTTCATATCATTCACCAAATTTTGACTTTAAACAAGTTACTTAACCTCTCTTTTGTATTAGTTCTCTAAGAGTTAAAAATTCTTTCTTTTTACTATCTGGGAATATTATGAGAATAAATTTGATAATGCAATTTGAATTCTTCAAAAAAAGTTGCTATGTAACTTTTAAAAAATATGTTATTATCATAAAAGACACTGTCTTGTTCAGACTGTCATGAAAACCATAGCAATTAGGTAGGAGATGAAAAGTCTGCAGGGAATAAGCAGACATAATAAATAATCACTTAAATTCACAAAGTTCTTTAAGTTTTATATTCTCCCTATAATAGATATTGAAGCAGAAAAGTGAAAATGAGGCTCAGAAAGATAGGTGACTCATCCAGTGTCTTAGAGCTTATATGTCAGGGGCAGACAGGGCCCAGGTCTTTGACTTAGGTCTTTGACTTCCAAGGCCAGTTCTCTTTCCATCGTACACACATGAGCGCGCACGCACACACACACACACACACATACACATATATATGGGCATCAAAATTCATAGTCAAGAGTTGTGGGTTTTCATACTCTTGTTCTTCCCATCTAGGTTCCTATAGCATTATTCTCACTCTCCCTCATGGATTTATGAGAGTGTATAATCCAGGTTTATAGGTGGTCTCATATGTCATGATTATTCCTGGTTTTGTCATCTTGTTTATAAATGTTTCAAGTTTAAGAGTTAATAGTGCCATCTTGGATCAGTTGTTACACCAGTGAGAATTTAGGAAATATCTGTTGTGGTTAATAGACATGTAGCAATCCTACACCACAGTTACACCTTAGCTACTAAAAGTGAAACAAAACTATTCTACCCTGCTAGAATGTTTGTAGCTATGGTAAGCAAACCTCATCCTAGAGCAAGAGAAGATTAGGAAATCAATGTTTTCCTAGTTATGTTTACTTCACTTTGTATTAGATAATTAGTCTCATACTTTTCTGTATTCATCATATTTGTGATATTCTTATCATATTCATCATATTCTCATCATTGAGTAATAATCCATTGGCCTTTTTGTACAGCACTTTGTTTAGCCATTCCTCATTTGATGGAGCACAGGTCTTCTTTCCTGGGATTATTTGACTATACCAAGACTCACAGAAGATGGGTTCTGTTCCAAATTGCCTAATTTTTAGGTAATCCATTGACAAGCAGGAAAGAACATTTTCAATCAAGATAGATATTGACTACATACATAGCCAAATATATATTTATATATATTTTGCTGAGGCAAGTTGGGTTAAGTGACTTGCTCAGGATCACACAACTAGGAAGTGTTAAGTGTCTGAGACCAGATTTGAACTAAGGTCCTCTTGATTTCAGTGGCTCTATCCACTGTACTACCTAGCTGACCCTTATATATATAGTCTTGTAGACAGTTGGTATTCAATGCTGCTTTCCTACCTATTCAATAATTACAGATTCCGGAAGAGCAGTTTCAAAAAGCTCAATAGAAGGATAGGTAAGATTCCAGGGGCTCAGAATCTCTAGGTGAAGTTACCTAAGCAAGATTTGGAAACTCAAAAATGAAATTTCCAAGGCATAAAAAGAAATCATTTGAGAAGGAAAAGTAGGAGATAAATGTGTTGTTTTAAGTGAACTGCATACATTCACAGAGAACTCATCAACCATCTTAAATTTCTGAAAAAGATAGACTCTGAAACCAAGGCTAGAAGCAACAGAAGAAAACATTTGAAAGCGTGGCATGGCCCTATGAGAATAGAATCCAAAAAGTAAAAGTTACAATAAACTAAAACTAGCATGAAGCAAAATTTAAAACTAGAATGAAGCAAAATTTAAAAGCTGGAAGTTTTTGAAAGTTTTTTTGAGGGGAGGGAAAAGCATATTCAAGGAAAAAATGGAAGTGTTTCCCAAGGCTGGTGATACCATGACAATGGGAGGAAGTATAATTGCTTAATTTGTATTTCGCTTTTGCTTTCTATAATCTTTGGACTAGAAAGAACAGAATAAAAATGGCTAGTAAGATAGTAACAGAATAACTAGTTGCCTTTTGCAAATTCAGGTTACCAGGAAAAATGAATAGAATGAATGAATGAATGAATAAATGAATGAATGAATGAATGAAAAATGCATTTATTAAGCTTTTAATATGTGGTGGGCATTGTACTAAGTGCTGGGGAAACAAAAACAGGGAAAAGGACCATTTTTATCCTCAAGAAACTTCCCAACTAATAAAAAAATAAGATATATTGGACAACTAGGTGGTATAGTAGATAGAACACTGAGTCTGGAATTAGGAATACTCCTTTTCACAAGTTCAAATCTGGCCTCAGACACCGCCTAGCTGTGTGACTCTGGACAACTTGACCTCACCCTGTTTGCCTCAGTTTCCTTATCTGCAAAATGATCTGGAGAAGGAAATGACAAAACACCCCAGTATCTCTGCCAAGAAAACCCCCAAATAGTGTTACAAAGAGTCAGACATGACTGAAAAACAACTGAACAACAACATCTGGTATATGGTTGTCAGGATTTTTGACCTAAACAATCACAAAATAATGAAATTCATATTGGACCTAAAATAACTAGCATGTACAATTGCTGAGTCAGTCAGTAAGCTTTTTTAAATATTTCAAGAAAAATATGTTTTCAGCATAAAAACCAAAGAGGCCATCCATGTCACAATGGTGATTTGTGATCAGCAAGTAATTAACTTTCTCTGATGATTCACCTTTATTATTTCCTCCATGCCTCACTGTTTTATCTCAGGTATGCCAATATAGATATGGCCTGAGTTGCAGCAACTTAAAAAAAAATTCATTTATTTAAAACTAAATACAAAATAAGAAAAAACAAAATAGAAAAAAAAAGACAGAAAAGGAAAATTAAACAAGTTATTGTCATGTGTCCAGTAGAACAACAGGGAAGATTCAAAATATGTAAGAATAAATTTCCATTTCAAAAAAACATATATAATAATAGAAAAGATTATGTATTTATGATTGTCCCTTCTTTCTTTGCTTCCTTTTCTTTTGCTTTCTGCTGTGTACTTTTTACTTTTCCTTTTTTTTCCCCTTTCATGCCCCTCCCTCTTCTCCCAAATAGGCTACAGTTAAGCATTATGTATATATATTCACATACACATATACATATATCTATACACACACATACACACACCTATATGCATATATATATACACATATATATGTATTTGCTCATATATAGACATAAATCTAAAAACAATATTAATAAGACTGATATATAATGTAGATTATTTTTCTCGATTGAATTTTTCTTTGATTTTGTCTATCACTGATTATTAGCCTTACTTTTTTTCTAATAAAGTCTACTCCTGATCTTTATTATATTATATGTACATATCTATTTCCTAACCTTGCTATCTTTTCTACTTTAATTCTACTCCTTAACTTGCCTTACTATTACTTAGCCTCTTTCCACTCATGGATCCCCTCCTTATTTTCTCCCTCCTCCCACATACTCCCTGCCTTTTTCCTCCCTCTTTATCCCTTTCTCATTAACCTACAGACTTTATCCCATCCCATTAATCTAAATACCCTTCTCAGCTCCATTTTATCCTATGTCATCCTTTCTCTCCCTCTTTATCCCTTTCCCATTAATCTACACACTTTGTCCCACTGCCATAAATCTATACATTCTTATCCTATTTCCTTCCCCCTTATTTCTTTGTAGAATATGTGGGGGTACTATATCCTCCATGATGTATAATATCTAGTTCCTTATTTAACTCATTCCCAATCTGAATAGGTTTTCAGAACTACCAATATTCCGCTGCTGTATTGGTTCTTTGTCTGCATTTCATGCGTATAGATAACTACTATTTTTGCCTTTTCCTACACAGTATTGCTTTTTAGAGTCAGATCATACTCAGTCCTGCCCCAATCTTTCTTTTGATATAGCCAATTACTGATACCAATCTTAAAAATATAAATAAAATAAAAATATAACTTACATTTTCACCTAACAAATATAAACAATTTATGCCTTGAAATTAATCTTGGATGTTGGTTCTTTTATGTTAAAATTTCTATTGATTTCAGGTTTGTTTGAGACAAAGTCCTGAAAATCTGTAATTTCATTAAATGTCCATATTTTTTTTCATTCAGTATTATGGTTAGTATTGCTAGATATGATATTTTTGGCTGCAGGCCTTTTTTTTTTTTTTTTTGATTATCAACATATATTATTCCAGAACCTGTGAGATTTTTAACTGTATCCACTGATAAATTCCATACAATTCTACTTGTAGCTCCAGCATATTTGAATTGTGTGTATTTGTTTGTTTCTTGTAGAATTGTCTTTTTGATCTGGGGGGTTTGAAATTTAGCAACAATATTCCTATGTGTTTTCCATGTAGGAACTCTTTGATGTGGTGATCAGTGGATTTTGTTCTATTTAATTTCTACTTTCCCCTCTTGTTCTATCACTCCAGGACAATTTTCTTGGATTGTTTCTTGAGTTACTGTGTAAGGGTTCGGGTTTTATTTTTTGGGGGGGTGGGGAGAGTCATAGCTTTCAGGTAATTTAATCTTATATTTGCTCTTCTTGATCTGTTCTCCAGATCTGTTGTTTTTCTTATAAAATGTTTCACATCCTGTGCTATTTTTTCACTCTTTATATTTTATTTGGTTATTTCTGGGTCACTTATAGCTTCACTGGCTTCACCTTATCCAATTTTAATTTTCAAAGAATTATTTTCTTCTTTAAGACTGTATCTACTTTTTTTAGTTAACTTTTTAAAATAATCTCATTTTTCTTGGATGGTTTTTATTTAGTTTTTAGTTTTTCCTCAGTCTTTTTCATTTGATTTCCCCCCTCCCCCCCCAGGCTGGGGTTAAGTGACTTGCTTAGGGTCATACAGCTAGGAAGTGTTAAGTGTCTGAGATCAGATTTGAACTCGGGTCCTACAGAATTCAAGGCTGGTGCTCTATCCACTGCACCACCTAGCTGCCCCCTTTCATTTGATTTTTAAAATCTTTTTTTAAAAAATCTTCTACAAATGCTCTGTGGACAGGAAGCCATTTAACTTTACTCTTGGGGAGAGGAAAGGCTTTTTTTTTTTTTTTTTTTAACTTCACTGTCCTCCTCTGAAGATGAACTCCAGTCTTCCTTATGGGAGTACGGAAGTTTCTATGGTTAGGTTCTTTCTTTTTTGCCTATTCATTATTTTTAATGCGAATAATGAATGTAAGCATTTCTAATCCTGGGTTTGGAGGGGGTGGTTTTTGGCTTTACTTCAGCTCTTCTCTCTGACCTGAAACCTAAACCAAAAGCTTCCCCCTTCTACAAATGCCTGAAGCCAGCAGCATTCTAGTCCAACTGCCTCTGCACTTACCCAGTGTGCTGCTTTCTTCTTGCCCAGGGACACATCTCAGCAGCACTGGTGGGCCTGGTGTTCCTAAACAGTCTTCCTGGACTTAGATACCTGACTCCCTTCACTGTGGGGAAATGAAAATTCCTGTGGTTTGAACAGAGACTATGGCCAAACCCAACTAGCCTCAGGGCTCCCACAGGCTGCTTCTGTAAACCTAGCCTGAAGGTGTTTCTACTTTACACCCATGTAAAGCTGCATCCCAGGTCTTCTTAGGTTGTCCCAGGAGGACCCCTGTTCTATCCCAAATCTTATTTGTTTTTCACCTGTCTATGTTTACCCTGAGGTACAATTTTGTTTTGTTTGTGGGGTAAAGCAGGAGAGCTTGGAATTTTAGGACCTACTCTGCCATCTTCCCAGAGGAGAGAGAGAGGAGAGAGAGCCAGGGAGTTTAGCTTCCCTTTTTAGCAATATCCTCCATTGTATTATTAAGAAATGGTTAGTGAACATCCAGAAACATCATTTTTTAAGTAGTTTTGAGACTGGGTGATCAAAGAATGCTATAAATACAATTTGTCTCAATTTTTGCAGGCATTTAATAAAGTCTCTTATGTTCTTCTTATGGTAAAGATAGAGAGAGATGGATTAGATGAGATTATACTTAGGTGGATGAGCAACTCACTGAATCTATGGATCCAAACATTAATGGTTCAATGCAAATTCCAAAAGAATAGTTTAATGGATTGCCCCAGGGATTTTTGCTTTCCCAGGGCTATTGAATATTTTATCAATGACTTGGATTAGGGGAAGGGAAGGGAAAAAGCATTTGTGTGTTCTAGACACTGTGCTAAGTGCTTTACAGATATTATCTCATTTGACCCTTACAATAATTCTGGAAGGGAGGTGTTATTTTGATTCCCATTTCACAGCTGGGAAAACTGAGGGAGAGATAAAGAATTTTGAGATATCAGCCTCAAAATGTGCAAAATAGTCAAATATAAAGGAGTTACTAGGAAGCAGCACATTCTGTCCATCTTTATCTTCTGCAAATACATTTTTCTATTAGAGAGTTGCTTTCTTTCAAGGTCTTGTAAGAATTATGTTTCTGACCAAATATTGAGGAGTTATTTTCTCAGAGGTTCTCATGCATATCATGGGTTTTCCCGCTCTTCTTTCAATAAATAAAACTGTCAAAACAAGAAAGCAGCACTTTGTACACACAAAGCTACAAAACAATGTAAAAAAAAAAAAAAGGAAACAATAAAAACTGAATACTGTGAAATGGTAATGAGTAAGTCTCAACAGAGGTAGGAAAGCTGTGCATGTGAATTACTGTAGGTAGTCAGACTTTGATTATTTTTCCTTGATTATTTTTCCAATTTTTTTTCTTTTTTGTTATTCTTTATTATGGATTATTCTCATGAACAAATTGCAAGGGAGAATATATTTGGAAAAGTTGGGGACCTAAAAACAAAGGATATTGATTTTTAAAAATTTAAAGATATGGTCAATATCTGTTTTGTCTCTTCCTAACCACCTGATCTTGGGTGATCAATTAGCTTTTCCAATCCACATTTTCCTCATCTATCACATGGTGATAATAATACCCACCTCACATGCCTATTATGAGGAAAAAATAAAATAATGTACATGACAGTACTTTGGAAAGCACTATGTATGGGAAAGCTATAATTATTATTTTCTGCAATCATCTCAGTCTTAGGTCAGTCGGTAATCAACAAATAATATTGGTCCAGGCTTTCTGCTTTCTGATTCTCTCTCTGACATCTCCTAGTCAGAATTGATTACCAGCTCAGTCAGTCCAAGCTTCAAATGGGAATTATCCAAAGTCTACAACCTGGATCAACATTGTGAAGGTCGCACCCATTTACATTTCTTGCTGTGATACTGAAGTTGATCGAACACAAAACTAAGTTTGCTAGAGTTCTCCATGCCAAATATGGTGTGCTCAATTTTGTCATTTTTTTCCTACTGTTTTATTATTCCCTACCTGTTGAGAGAAAAGTGATTAAGCAGTGAGCATTAGCTTTATTTTCAAGGCTCAAAGATATAGTGCATAGAAGCGGAACAACATTTGCTCTGTGATTAGTTAATGAAGCAAAGAGTGGCTCAGATATGGGAGAAAGAAGAGTAGAGACATCTCTAGCCAAGTTCTGGATAAAGCTTTCATAGAAATATTCCCCTAGTGCTTTTCCCATTGAGAGAAGGGGGAAGGTTTTCCACGTGTGGCTTCATATGTCAAATGGGATACCTGTGTACACTTTCTATCCTCGCTTGCCCTAAATCACAGATGTCTGTCTTGGTAGGAAATTGTAGAACCCAAGCCAAATTCAAGTTATGCTCCAAACTTCTAGGACTCTCAAAGTTCTGGAGATGAAGCCAGCACTAGATACAATAATAGTTCCCACATATGACAGCAGTCCCATAGAACATACAATCCTGTGGAATGGTTTGAGATAATTAAGAATAGCTTCAAACTTCCTAAAATGTGTCAGAACTATCCAGTTACTGGAAAGCAGCAAGATACAATGAAAGAACAATGGCTTTGGAGTCAGAGAATGAGTTTGAATCTTACCTGTTGGCATTTACTACTTCTGTGACCTTGAGTGAATCTTAAAATGAGGGTTCCATGGCCCTACTAGTCTCTTCCAACTCTAACTCTGTAATTCTATGGAAACAATTTAACCTAATGAGAACTTGAGCAGGTGGCCAGTCCTATGCTTGAACAACATCCTTAAAAAGAAGTAGCACATATGTCTGGGATAGCATGCTCAATGATGTATCACACTATGGCAAAGGTCTGGGATTTTTGCCAGGATGGGAAACTTCTTCCCACCAAATACAGATTATAATCCATCAACCATTCCACAGGCATTTATTAAGAACCTATAATATACATAAATTGGCTAAAGATAAAAAGACAGAAGTGAAAACAGTGTCTGTTTCCAACAAATATATATCAATGATTTAATATATATCCTATCATAACTTAGAGGGGTTAAATGAATTACCTGAGGCCATAAAGTAACAAGTTTCACCAAGAAAGGTTCAAACCCAGACCACAAATCCAATATTCAATCCACTGTACCAGCCTAGATCAATAAGTTTGAATAGACCCAGTCCAGAAATTCACATAAGGTTATATGATTCATTTACAAATGAATAAAGTCAGTCTTAGAGATGTCAAGTACCTTGTCAAAAGTCAAAGAGCTAAGAAGCAGTGGAGTCAGGAAGTCAATCTAGTTCTAATGCTTCTTAATTCAGTGCTCTTTTGACAAAAGTACCCAGCCTTTTTTTTTATCATATAAATCCATGAGACAAAGCACACAGCAGCAACACAATCAACACAGATTTGTCCAATCAACTAGGATGATCAGAGAATAAAATAAGCCTAAGTCTATGCGTACTAGACCTTAAGCTTCTTGAAGGAAGAATTTTTTGTTTTGTTTTGTTTTTAATTTTGTAATGCTGGAAAAACTGAGTCAAGAGAGAGATTAGGCAGTATTTAATAATTTATTTAAAAGGGAGAGATTTACTGGGACCAAATGGATCTATGATTTGGTCTCAAGGCTGAATGACACTGTCATCCCCAAGAATCCAGCATCCAGCATGAGTTCCCATGACATATTTATACACAGTAGCTAAACAAAGGCAGGGGGATGGAGTCCAAACTCTGGTGAGCAGGAATAATCTCCAGGCAGGAACCATTAACTCAGCTCTGACAGGTTGGGGTGTTAGGACCATAAATTTTTACTAACTGGGAGTTAAGAAAGTGTCTGGCTATAGACAGAATGTCTGGAGTCCCCCTTTCTGAGTTTACACATTGACAATTTATAACCTCTGAGTTATACCAGTCTTTTTTTTAATAGTTTTTATTTACCAGATATATGCATGGGTAATTTTACAGCATTGACAATTGCCAAACCTTTTGTTCTAATTTTTCCCCTCCTCCCCCCCCCAGATGGCAGGTTGACCAATACATATTAAATATGTTAAAGTGTAAATTAAATACAATATATGAGTTATACCAATCTTAATGAAATGGAGGGGGTTGCAACTAAGGGGGTTGAGGCAGAACAATTAGAAGAAAACTGTGGCACAACAATCTAACCTTTGCATCACCATTGGTTGATATTCTGCAAGTAGGAGGCATTTAATAAATATTTATCCTATTATATGATATTGATGCATTAATAACACATAATATGTAGTTAGTTTTGCATTTTAAGAGTGAGCAAATAACATATTTTGTAAGTATTTAGAAAAAAGAAAGAAAAAGAAAAGTAGAGAGAAAAAAGGGAAAGGGGAAGAGAAAAAAGGAAAGGGAAAAGAACAAAAGGGAAACAAAGAGAAACAGAAAGATAAAAAGAGTTAAAGGGAAAGGGGGAAAAAAGAAAAGGAAAAGGGGGAAAAGTAAAGGGAGAGAAAAGGCAGGAAAGAGAAAAAGAATGGGAAAGGAAAGAGAAAGGAAAAGGGAAAGAAAGGAAAGGAAAGAAGAAAAAGAAAGGAAAAAGGGGTGAGAGAAAGAGAAAGAGAAAAGAGGGGGAAAGAAAAAAGGAAAGAGAGTAAGGGAAAAGAGGGAAAGAAAGGGAAAGAGAAAAAGAAAAAAAAGGAGAAAGGTAAAAGAATGTGAGAGATAAAAGGGGAAAGAGTAAAAGAAAAATGAAAGAGAAAGAAAGGGAAAGAGAAAATTACAGAGAGAGAAAGGAAAAGAGAAAGAGAAGAAAGAGGAAGGAAGGAGAAGGGAAGGAAAAGAGAAAAGAAAAAAAACATCAAGAAGAATTTATCAGCTGTTTTCAAATATTTGGAGGACTGGTGTGTGGAAGAGCGTTTGAATTTGTTCCATTTATCCCCAGAGGACAGAACTAGGAAATTCAAAATAAGCAATTTTAGCCCTTAGTATCAGGGAATAAAGATCTAACAATTAGCACTATTCCAAAGTAGTCCTAGTTTCCTCAAGGGGTGGTGGATTTTCTCTCAATGGAGGTCTTCAATTAAAGAATCCTTATTGGATATAGTAAAGATTATTTCCCAATAGAATGCACGGTCACTGAAGTCCTGTCTAACTCCAAACTCTGGTCAGTCCATGATTCTCTAAGGAAGAGAATTGTCATCTCTGATCTCCATAGAAGGCTTTGTATAGGAAGTGAAACTGATTTTTGAGAAAGCCATTGGAAAATACTTGGTCAATAGCGTAACAAAGCCATAGATTTAGAGCTTGGAGGCCATTTAGTGCATTCCCTTCATTTTAAAGATGAAAAATATTTTGGCTCAGTGGTAAAGTGACTTAACAAAAGCTACACTGAT
This sequence comes from Sminthopsis crassicaudata, assembly GCF_048593235.1. Lineage (NCBI taxonomy): Eukaryota > Metazoa > Chordata > Mammalia > Dasyuromorphia > Dasyuridae > Sminthopsis > Sminthopsis crassicaudata. Next base: position 43,809,112 of record NC_133620.1, read on the forward strand.
TAGGATTTAAATTCACATTCTCTGACTTTATTTTTACATTTTATCACCCATCTTCTAAAGGAGAGGAGTTTCCACTATAAAGTGATAAACACACAAAAGTACAGAACTGAGGGAGTCGGGGTAGAAAATGGATTCCTTCTTCCCCATCCCCACCCTTGTTTTAAAAGGGGCGAACATTGGCTAGAGTACCAACAAGGGTGTCATGAGTAGAGCTGATGAAACAAGCCAAAACCTCAGACTATGATGATATAGATTAGCAGAGCTGGAAGAAGGCCTTGGCCACATTAACATGAGAAAGTTAGTCAATACATTCATAACAATACCAAAGCTAGCTTTTATCTGCCACAAATAATATCCTTCCATATATATGGAGGGTTCAAAGTACTGATATCTTTTTAAACTGTGGCGCCCACCCTCCCTTCAAACCATGATATTGTGAATAGGAAAAAGAATAATCAGTCAAAAATCTCTACCTTGGGATGTCCAAACTTAATAGCCCAAAAGTCTATAGCAGTGGACTTGTTTTGTTTCTTGCAAAGTTTATCTTGCTTTTAGTTGATCTGAATTGCCTGAAATCTCTTTGTTCCAAAGCCACTATTTGAGCTTGTTTGGCTTCATTTTTCATGTGCTGGGAGCCCCAGGTATTAGACACACTTGTACAAACCTGAATAAACAAATTAAAAACTTGCAAGTCAAAGTTAATGTCTTGGACAAGCCGAGCATTTCAGAATTCACGGCCAATCGTGTATGAATGATCTACCTCCTGGAATGCAGCCCTACCACTTTTCCCATAATATTAATCTAAAATGGTCTTGTTGTGTACCCACAGCCATGCTAGCCAAACCAATGGAATGTGCATCATCTGTGCTCACCTTGGATTCATCTAAGCTGTTTCTTCACTATTCGGAAGAAGATATTTTTCTCTTTGAAATCAAATTTTCTAAGAGATTAAATCTCTGAATTTTAAATCATGAACTGTATAATTGCATCACCTCCTAAAATAGGACACAAGAGCCAAGTCTCTATTGAGTATCCATCAACTTGAGGGAAAAAAAGAAAACAACTATCAGTTAATCAAACACTCTTTAAGTTTACAAGACAACAAATAGCAGATCAACCATTCTGTAAAAATTGAATTGATTGATTATTTTCTCATTTCTGAGAGATAACCAGGTCTGTGATTATGCCAGTATAACGAAATTCCAATGTTCAAAATTCTCCACCTAACACAAATCAAGTCATTTATAACTTATGGTCTCATATCTATTTTAAATCCAGGCCTTACTGACTTCAACCCCTGTTTTATAACCACAGCCAAACACACACTGACCCCAACATCATGATGTCATTCATTTATCCTTTTCTAAAACGAAGGATAGAGAACAACACAATCACAGACAAAGAAAATCATGGCACCAGCTCAGTGCTCTATTTACCTGTGATTCAAATATATTCACATATATATAAATTCATATGAACATAAGTATATTTCAGCTTCAGAGAAAGTGGGGGTAGGAATATTTAGACTTACACAAACAAAACCAATGCAGACAATATTAGAAGGAAAGCTATAAACTGGGTAAAAAATTTTTATATCCAAGAGTTCTGATAAAGCGCTCATTTCTAAAATATATAAATATATACTTATATAGAATAAAATGTATGTTCTAATATATATAAAATATGTATATTCTAAAATATATAAAATAAAATATATTATTTTTATAGGAGAGATGGGAGATTCTCAAGAATGAAATTCTGAAGACAGAAAATGAAACATTTCCTAATTATTGTGTTAATCAAGGTATGAAAAGATGATGAGTTGTACCAGGATGCAGTGACAGAAGAGAAAAGGAGTAGCTAAAAGATATTGTGAAGGTGAAATTGATAGCTTTGGCAACATCTTGGATATGGGATAGTGTTGGGGAGAGTGAGGACTTCAGGATTAGTCCTAGGTTGGAAACCTGAGGACAGGAGAAATGGTGTTGCTCTCCCCAGTTAAAGGGGAGTTGGAGGAAAGATAATGAGTGCTGAGTGTTAGATGTCTACTGGACATCCAGCTTGAGAAGTCTGAAAGACAGTTGGATGCAATCCAAAAAGGCATTCATCTGGAGCATTGTGGTCAGCTCTGGGTACTATCATGTAAGAAGTTCATTGATAAACTGGTGGGATGATCAGACTGCTGAAAACACTTGAGTCCATGTCATCTTAGAGTCATTTGAAGGAACTGGGAATGTTTAATTTGGAGAAGAGTCAAGGTTGACATTATAGCCATTGTCAAGTATTGTAAGATTGATGTATAAAATAGGAATTATATCGGTTTTACTTATCTCCAGAAGGTAGGACCAACATCAGTGAAAATTGAAAGGAAGAGAGAATAAGGAAGGGAAAGGAATAACTACTTATTAGGTGCCAGATACTGTGTTAAAAGCTTTACACATTTGATTATCTCATTTGATATTTACAACAATTTAGGAGATGGGTGCTTTTATGATCCCAATTTTACAGTTGAGAAAACTAGAGCAAGCACAGGTTAAATGACTTGTCCAGTGTTATCAGCTAGGAGCTCACCAAGATCAGGTTTGAATTCAGGATTTTCTGACTTTAGACCTAGAATTCTGTCCACTGGGCCATCTAATAGCTAACTTGGGCTAGACAATAGGAAAATCTTCCCAACTGTTCCCAAGTGAAATGACTTGCTTTGAGAGGTAGGAGGTTCTCCTTCGTTGTATATGTTATAGTGCGGATCCTTTTCATATGTAAGTGGGACTAGTTGGGCCTATGCGAAGCCCTTTCCAACTTCCAAACCCTATAATTTTGTGCTTTTGTGACTCTGAGTCCTGTGTTCTTTCCCTGGGATTACACTGCAAGTGATCTCTAAGATTCCTCCTAGTTCTAAGCATCAAATACTAACTCATTTCCCATGCTGCACTTATTTTACAATTCTTTAGTTTCCCCAGTGTGGCTAAGTACCTCCTTCCTGAGCTCCCACCCTTAGCTTTTTGGATTTCTTTTATATTTTGTCTTCCCCCATAAAATTGTAAGTCCTTGAGGGCAGACACTGGACTCTTTCTTTTTTATATTTGCATCCTCAGTGATTTACACATCCTACCACTTAAAAAAAAAAAAAGTTTACTTATTAAGTATGTTGAAGTCTAAGTTTAAAAGTCAAGGAAAACACAAAACCAAAAAGAGTTGCTTCAATACAAATGTGGAAACATCTCATAACAAATAATTATATAGATGCCATTGGAATAACAATAGCACTATTAGACTACTTTTTGTATTGGGGGAAAAATAATATCTCTTACCTATAGAACAATTGAGAACAATTTTAAAAATACTTTCCTGATCATCCAATCCAATGATGAATGAATCATTATTATTTTAGCAATAGTGGGCAATAAAAACAATCATACATATAAACCTCAAGGAGAACCCACTTTATTGCATTTTCACTTCACACAAGTAAATATCTCCCACTAAATCTTGCTAAACCAAAGACGTGAGAATTTCTGAGAAGTGGCAAATTGGACAGTGAAAATTTTCCATTTTTTGTTACCAGACAATTGTATTTTAAGGTCAAATGCCCCTTTGAGGTAGCAAAAAGGGTGACCTTGATGAAACATATTATTTTCCTGCAGCTTCCAAATTTCTGTCAAATCCCTTCTAGCTCTTCATTTCCTCTACTCACCTTCTTGCATTTCTGCTGTCGGTGGCATTGTGAGTGCCTTAGTCAGTGTAAGTCAGGATGAGAATAATTAGATTCCATTTGAATTTCAGAGAAGGAGTGATTAAATTTGAACCTAAATCTTGTCGGAGATGGGTAGGTCTATTGTATTTCACAGGGGAAAATGTCTATTTGAGGATTTTTGGGGATATAATCACTGTGTTCAAGATCCCAAGGCCTTTCAAGAAACAATAAAATGCTACCTTGGGGGGAAATAGAGTAATAAGAGAGCCAAGTCGGGCTTTTTGTGCAGATATTTATGCTCCCTATATACCACAGACTAAGTTTATTATTTCTTTTTCCCCACACACATGCATTTTCAGGAGCCAAGAGAGAGAAAAATACCTGGGGGAACTTGGGAAATATGACAGACAGTCTTGGTTTTCTGTTTATCTCTCTTGATGTGAAGGGGAAGAGGTTACCACTTCATAAATTTAGGATGAAAAAAAAAACTCTCAAGGTCATTTATTCCAAATTTTTCATTTTACGAGGAAGAAACTCAGGTTACAGACAGTTAAATTACTTGCCCAAGAACACACCATTTTAGAAGTAGAATTGGAACTCAAGTCCTCTGACTCCAGAATCAGTGTCCTGCCATCATCCTATAAAGCCAATGTCTATCCTTGAGTGGCAGGGAGGAAGAATATGGGATAGTATGAACCAATACAGTGCTTTCAAAACTCCATATTTTCTCTTATTATAAGGGAATAACAATTGCAATAATTTGTTTCCATTTTCTCTTGAATAAAACACAACAGAGCCATAACCAAGGTGAGGCAATCAAGGCTTTGCCCTAGGTGCCAAATTTTAGAGGTGCTGATGGCTCATATGTTATCAGCAGGTAGAAATAACCAAGTTTAGTGCCACATTATCAACAATGGTTAAAATAGGGAGCTTCCAGAGGAGACTCTTCCCCCAGCACTGTAGCATTATGCTGCAGAGCAGGATGGCTCCTCTCTTTCTCTGGAGATAATATCCTGAGCAATAGTCTTCCAAGTGGTCCAGATGCCCTCTCTTGATCCCACTAGGGAATGTCTAGAGTTTCTCCTCCAAAGCAAATGGCCCTAAAGTTTCTTTCATTTACAACTCAATTCTCTGAAAAGTCGATTTGTTGCCCTGACCAGAGAATTACTGATTCTGGCTCTGAGGGACAGGCAACAGGATGCATCCATAAAGGAATTCTCTCATTCCTCAAATATCTGCTGTTCCATATGGGGCCCTTTCTTAGGGATGGGAATGAGATGCCTCCAATTGGATCATAGTGTATGAAGGCACTTTCTAAGAGACTTATCTCTTTATTTTTCTGTCTCTGTCTTTCTCTCTATATATATATATGAATGTGTGTATGTATGTGTATGTGTATATATATATATATATATATATATATGCACGGGGCTCATGAGCACACACACACTAATATGGCTGAAAGACCTTTCTTTGTAAAAGTGGGGGATTATGAGTTAAAAATATGCATATATAGTCAGATTTTTGACATAGATTTTCTGAATTCTGCCGTTTCTCTTTTTTCTTATTTGATATAAGATGTGGCTCTCAGATGGGGTGGGGGAAGGACACAGGGGGAAATGCAGGTGATGTGAAAACATATCAATAAAAACATTTTTGGAAAGAGAGGGATGGGGGAGCCAGAGGGCAGATTATAGCAAATCTGGCTTTCTTCTTTGCCTAGTCAATTGACTGAAGCGCTATCCCTTTAATTCTGCATTTCCCCAAACGGTACAACTAAAACTGACATTAGGATGTGAATTCAAAAGTCAAAGCAGCATTACAAGCCGGGGCTCCGCATCAGTGCCGAGTGACAATCATCACCATTCCCAGTGTGAACTGGTAGCAAGTGCTAATTAAAATGATAAGCTAGAGAGAACATGCATTAAAAAAAGAAGCAGTCCCTAACCAATAATTCGGGGGATAAATCATACTTGATTTACTAACACACTGAAGTGTCCAGGAACTATGATCTACAAATGCCTTGAATATGGTGCTAATCAATCTGCAGAACAATAATCAAGGAGGCATGTAATTAGAACACGACCACTGTAACGAGGAGCAGCACAGAACGCTGTCTCACCTTGAGGCAGGGCAGGCCAACCTGCTCTCAAAGTACTGAGAAAGCCCAAAGAATTTGTTTGAAACACACACACACACAATACTGCCTACACTTGTATAATTTCCTCACTCTGAAAATACCCTTGTCAAAAATTTCCTTCCTTTCCCCTTTTCCCTTCCTTCCCCCCGTCAATCTCCACTATATGCAAGGGTCTGTTCCAGGTGCTAAGGGATGTACATAGAAGTTGCATGGAGCATCGGTATCATGGCCTGACTCCACTCTCAGATTCAGGGATCACATCTCTCATCAAAGCCTTGGTAGCCACATGATCATGGACGAGCCATGTCGCCTCAGAGAATCAGAGCTTCCTCATCTCTAAAATGTGCACCATGTTGGACTATAAACCTCAACCTTCTATTTGTCATAAGGAAAGAACCATAATTTTGTAAGCCTGTGCTGGAAGGAACCACCCTACTCCCACAAGAAGGTTAGATTCAGGCGCTTTCTTTGATCTCTGGTACATCAAAAGTTGGCAGCTGGTAAATGGATTTTTACCCTGAGACACGTATCGTGGCAGCTCAGGCTTCTTAGTCGCTAGCTCGCTCTTAGTCAGCAGGAAGCGTAAATTGGAGACAGTGAGTCAAGCTCAGTTTGATTCCACAGGAGCCTTTGACCCTATGTGGCTTTTGGTTTCACCACAACCATCACTGCCTACTGAGTTCCAAGTCCTCTTATTGCCTGTGAGAATAAAAGGAGTTTTAATCCCTTTAATATGTATGGAAAAGTAGGTGAAGTCATTATAACTATAAGAATAAGTTGAAAGATTAGTTACCCAGAGAAGGGCTGGGCTTCTTGATCCATGCAGATTGTGCAAATTATTGTCATTTCTTCCTTTATAACATCCTTTGTATAAGTCGCCTTCTCTCTATCCCCATAGCCAGACCATGGGGCAGATTCCCATCTGGTCTATTGCAATAGTCTGCTGGATGGTCTCCCTACCTCAAGGCTCCAATCTATCCTTTACTCAGCTGCCAAAGTGATTTTCCTAAAGCACAGGTTTGATCATGTTATTCCTCTACTCAATAATTCCAGTGCTTTCTCATTACCTCTAGGCTCAAATAGAAACTGCTCTGTGTGGCTTTTAGAGACCTTCTTAACCTGATCTCTCCTTATCTTTCCTGTCCGTATACTTCTCCTGTATACTCCTTATGGCACTGTATAATCGTGGCTGCTCCCTCCGCCATATTGATGGCTAAGCACTAACTCCATCCCATGTACAAAATACTTTTTTTCCTCACCTCTCCTTCCTAGAATCTCTGGTTTCCCATATAATTTACAGAGGAAAATCTTTCCTGATCCCCTCTTTTTCTTATGTTTTTCTCTGTAAGGATACTTTCTATTTAATTTGTGGAGTCTTGCTTGTAAACAGGCACTTTTATATGTACATATCCTTTCCCCTCCAACTTTTTAAGATTAAAAGCTATCATCCATTTTGTCTTTATATTGAACCTAAGACAGTGCAAGGCCCACAAAAAAAGGTGCTTAAAAGATGCTTGCTTGGTGGAAACTCTCCCATCTCCATCTGCCCTCTAAATAGTTCTATCTGGATGTTTCACTAGCACATTAAAATCAATGTGTCCTAAACTGAACTTCTCATCTTTCTTCCTTTTTCTTAACTTCCCTATTTCTATTATTGTTCCTCTGTCATAATGGCTTAAAATCTTGGAGTCAACTTTGATTCCATCTCTTCCTTATCTATGCCCCCAAGCCTCTGGCACCAATCAGATGCAAATTCTTGTCAATCATCAAAGTCCTTGACGATATTTCTTGTAACTGATTTTTTTTCTCTCTCTGTCATGCTGCCACCACACACCTGGGCTTCAGATGAGTTCATATGAGTTCAAGTTCTCATTACCCTTCACCTGGATTTTTAAGATATGTTCCTAATTGGTTTTACTGCCTCCTGTATCTACCCTCAGCAATTCATCCTTCATATGGTTGTCAAAATAATTTTCCTACAGCACAAGTACGATCATGTCACTCCTCAGCCTCCTAGACCTGTAGTGGTTCCCTTATTGCCTTTAGGATAAAACACAAGCATTTAAGACACTACAAAAAAGTGGTTTCAATCTATTTTTCCAATCTTTTACAACATTCCCCTTCACACAATGTTCTTGACAAATCAGATCAGTAGCTTTCCCCCAACTCAATATTTCATCTCTCATTTCTAATTTGTTTGTCCAAGCTATCCAAGGCCTGGAATGCACACCTCCCTTTTTTTTGAACATCAGGATCATTAGTTCCATTCAAAGTTCAGATCAGATACCACCTCTTCCATGTTACATGCCCCAATCTCTTTTCCAAGCCAAAAGCATTCTTCTTTCTCTCCATTTTTTTTCTGCATCATATTGTCTAGATCTCTCCTTTGTTCTCACTAGCAAATACAAAGATAAGAGAAAGTAAGAGATAAAGAGAAAAAAAAAGAAGGAAGAAAAGAAAGAGAAAAAGAAAGGAAGGAAGAAAGAAAAAAGAAAAAGGAAGGAAGGAAGAAGGAAAGAAATGAGAAAAGAAAGAAAGAAAAGAAGAAAGGGAGGGAGGAAAGGAGGAAGAGAAAAATAAAACCAAAAAATGATCTCAAAGATTTTATATTGTGTTAGGGGACACAACATATGTATAAAAAATTTGGATCATATGCCAAAAGTCTCATGTACCATTGGTTCATTTGTCCTGTTTTTCCACTCTAGATCTATAGAACTTGCCAAAATTCCCTTTGCTTCTACTCCCAAGAAAGAATGGGAATAAGGATTATGGGAATTTCTCCACTTCCCATATGGAGTGTTTTGTGAATTAAGATAATAAAATTAGAATTAGAAGACACCTTATGGGCCACCTTGAATAAGGTGAAGAAATTAAGGCCCAGAAAAGTTGAGTAAGATTAGAGGATAAGAGTAAAAATGTAATTGAGCTGAGATACTTAGAAGAATCAACCAGCAATTTTTGTAATCTGGAATACAAGGAATCTTTTATCCATTCTGTTTTTAGAATACCCCTGGTGAATGTTCCAGGGAGGCAATGGAGAATGTTTTATGAGATGATCGGTATTCTGATTTGATACCCAAAGATTACAGTCATATTTGCCTCTTGGATTCAAGAGACTTGAAACACTTAAAAAATGTTGATTATGATGTTTACAACTGACATTTATGTACAGCTTTATGGTTTGGAAAGCACTTTCCTTATAGGATTTCATCTAATCTCCTTATAAACTATTATTATTATTATTATTATTATTATTATCATACCAATTGAATTTATGAGGAAAGTGAAACTCAAGGAAGTTGCTTCAATCATCAACAACAAGCATTTATTATTTACTTATCAAGTGCTGAGCACCAGGGATATAAAGAAAAACAAAACAAATAAATAAATAACCACCAGGAAAGAATCTCTCTCCTCAAGATGCTTGTGCTCTAATAGAAACATAAGTAACTAGGTATGATTTCAGAATATTTGGGAAGTAATCTGAGAGATAAAGGCACTAATGGAGAAAGGGTCAGGCCTAGAAAGGTCTCCCATAGCAGACAGCATTGAGCTGAGACTGGAAGAAGAAAGCTTAAAGATGGAGAAAGAATAATCATAAATTTCATCAAGGGGGTCAGCCAATACAAAGATGCAGAGTTAAGCATCATGTTTGAGGAACAGCAAGACAAGAATTGTGGGATTATATATATGTGCAGAGAACTAAAATGTAAAAAAACTGGAAAAGTAGTTAGAGGCTAGATTATAAAGAGCTTGAGATGCCAAAAAAGAGCTCATCCTGCATATGATGAATCCCTAGAGCTCAGAAAGGGGTAGTATTATCAGAATCACTCTTTTAAAAAATTGCTTTCCCAGCTGAGGGGAAGGTGGGTTGGAGTGGGAAGAGCCTCAGTCTGGGGCACACGGCTTACAAGTGTCTTGGGTAGAGTTTAAACTCAGGTGTTTAAGTTTTAAAATCGAGCACTTTATTCACTCACTTTATATCTCATTAGAAGCCCTTATCAATAAATCAGCTTTTTCTTTAGTGAGACATTTCAGGAGACCCATTAGAAATGGCTCATTCCAGACCATGCCTTTAATCTGTATGGACACTGCATGATTTGCTTTGCAAGATATAAAAGCAGTCCACATGATGAAATAAAATACCTCGGCGTTAACAAGTACAAATATCAAGCTTCATTTCCCAACTATGTCACTGTACAGTTGTGGGACAGACTGAAAATATGTGTACCAGGGGAATACTGAGGCAGGTGCTCCAAAAATTGTTGGCTATTATTATTCTGGCCAAACCCTGCTTTTTGATGGTGAATCCCCAATGTTTCCTACATTGTAAATGGGACTTCACCTCTCATTTTTATCATCTGTAAAACCAGAGGGTTGAACTAGGTGATTTTAAAGATCCCTTTCAGCTTTAACATTCTGTGATTTCATCCGTGAGGCTTCAGTGGGATTCATCCAGATATAGCTATAGATATGAATCTCACTCAAGCTTCAAGACTTCAATATCTATAGATACATGGATATGGATATATAAAATTCTCACATAACCTAAGTTACATAATAATTAACTCCAATGACTTTATTAAACTAGAAATCTAAGTAAGATTGCAGAGGTCTAGGAACTCAGCCTCTTCATTTCATCAGTTATTAATAAAAAAGCCATGTAACTTCACAAGATTTCATTTTCTTAATTTTAAGGAATATTTAACCACCAAAAATGATGGTGCCATCTGATAGAGTGGACTGAAATGAGTCAATCAATTAGTCAGGGTTCACTGAGTACCTACTGTGCGCCATATTCTCTGCTATACAAAAGACCAATAAATCTCTAACCTCTGGATTATATTGAAAAATCACACCAGCCAAAAGCTATCAATGTAGTTCAATGTTGATGAAAAGCTCAATTTAATTAAACAAATATTTACTGAAAAGTCTATTCTATGCAAGGTATTAAGCTGGTCCAAGGTTAAACAAATTCTAATTCAAATAGTTCCTGCCCTCACCAAGCTTTTATTCTATGGGCATCTAGGACAACTGGATTCAAGACTGGATGACCTTTGATAAGTGACTTCATTTTTCTGAGCCTCAATCTACTCTTGTTTAAAACTAAAACCCTGGACTAGTTGATTTTGGAATTCCCTTCTAGCTCTGAGACTTCATGTTTCTCTAAAACTATAAGCTTGATAAATGGCAATGCCATAAGTAAAAGGTTGAAGACCCCAGAGAAGCCTTATTAGAGATGAGGAGCAGTCTATGGCCAATATTCAGGGGGAAAAATGCTTAGAGCACATTTAATTAGCCTAATTACACAGTGCCCTTGCAGCAGATTATTAATGGGGGATGACAGAGAGATGTTACTCAGACCATGAAAGTGGGGCCAAAGTGCCTTCAAATGAACTTGGAAAAATTCCAAGACTTCACATCAGTTCCATAATATTTTTGGAATAATTCACTAGCGATAAGCACAAAGTAAAGATGCCAGGCAAGGAGTGCCATGCATAAACACTGCAAGTAATGGAGGCTGGGCACCGAGTCGGATGTCATTTTTGCATCCACTCTCGCTGAGAAAGAACTATGATGAGCCTGCAAGAAACAGTCTCCACTCAGCCAATCTGCATCCCGATTGAACCTGTCATGAAGTAATCTGCACACTCACTCCTCCTTCCCTGCACTCTCATTCTCCAGCTCTAATGCAAGGAGACACTGTCAAGACCAATGTATTTCCTACTGGGTAGGGGGTACTCCTGGCCCTTCACTTGCTGACTGGCTGGCTCCAAGCAGTCACAGTGTTCTGGCCGGCCAGCATTCAGACTGACTTCTTCTGGCCCTCCCGTCGTCTGATGACCTGTGCCCCCTATGCCAGTTAACTTCCACAGAAAGGGCTGAGGTTAATGCAATGGCATCATGAGAAAAAGGAAATGTTTTGGATCCAAAATAACATTTCATTATTTTGTTCTTAGAATAGTCATAATTATAGATCAAGAATACTGACTTTAGAATAAAAAATATTATTAACAAAGAAAACGAGTAGACAAGAACAATGACTTTAGAATAAAAATATTACTAGGAAAATGGGTAGACAACACTGATTTTAAAATAAAAAATTATTACTAAGAAAATGGGTAATTTGAGGAAAAATTTCAGACTTTGAATCTGAAGTAGTTAATTAACTGCATCAACATGCTCAACTGAAATGCTAAACAAAAGGTTTCATAGAGGAAATCATTTTTCCTACATGTAAAAACTGTTACCAAGTTTTAAGGGGAGAGGTGGAAGAAGGAAGGTCAAAGATAGTTTAAAAATTGCTTCTGATTTACAAAAGCAAATAGAGTCACTTTGGAATAGCCCACAAACCACTGCTAATATAACCCATTTTTCCGACGCTGAGTTCACAATGTTCAAAAGCTTTCTGGTTTTGGTCCTTACATATTTTAATTGCATTTTTGCCCTATACAGACACACAATAAATGTTTTATGAAAACTATAACATTAGAGAAAACTATCTTTCAATTCCATTTGGAGTACATAATACTCAATTGGTCTAAGCATTAGGGTTGACAATACATATTCAAGTAATCCATCAGGAAAATTTTCTACATTTTCAATTGGGGTATACAACTGTTTGTGAGATGAAGACCCTTCTTCATCCAACAGGGAGTAACAATACAAAGATCAAAAACCAGTTTATAAGTTGGAGGGTTTGCAAAGAGTACAAAATAAACCAAGCTTAATTTTTCCCCTTTTTAACCAGGACAGCCTTCTAAACTGAATTATGGAGATCCCAAGAGGACAACACTTATGGTTTTCCTACCACCAACGACTGTCCTTGGGTAAATATAATACTATAATTTTCTAGAATATCACAGACATAACGGGATGATGGATCCCAAGATGTGAGGATTACCTTTTTCATATAAAGACTACATGGATCAAATTGCAAGTGGGATGCCAACTGGAATTAATACGATATTGAAACACAGCCAGTATGTCAACAATTTTGTGCTTAAGAAGCTCTTCTTGGATAGAACTTAGGGAAAAATTTATTAAAATCATATAGTGAGTGCCGTCTACACTAATCTCCCACAACTGTTATAAAAAACAATGTGGATAGTGTTCCTGCTCGTTGTAATTTAAACATGTACAAGTTTTTTTTCTTTTTGCTACCATTCTCCATCAGTATGTCCACAGCAACTATAGATTTTGGAGAAAGTGCCCCATATACCTTAATGCATTTAAAAGTGCATTATTAGTTTTATTCTTATAGGCACTACTAAATTCCAACCAAGAGGTAGCAAAATCAAGTGGTTTAGTAACTTTTCATGACATCCTCTGAATTGACTTAACAAGGGGAAAAACATGTTGCTGATTGAATAATCAAAAAAGTTGAAAAACTTTTTTTTTTGTAGTTCTTTAATTTATTACTGACCCAATCTAACCCTGGTTAGCATTAGAGAACTGATGGAAAACAGTATGACACTATGATAGCTCCAGGCTATTAAAGAAAAACAAAACACATTTTAAAAAAAGAATAAAAATGTTTGATCATGCAACTTTATGACCTTTGTTAACTATTTTTTAAAAAGCAGGAAATCCACAAATGAAATTGACATGGGAAAAAAATACACAATGTTTTGAGAAAAGGAAATTCCACTAAATTTAAACATGAAAACTAAATATGAAATGTTTCTTCATTGTTTTGTGTCGAATTCTTTTGAGACATTGATATAATTAACAATAACACAATTTCCCTTTTATAAAATTAATTCTATCTTAATATTTAACATACTCATTTAAAATATTCCAGCATATATGAATGCCTACCAAGATATATCCACATGTAGATATATATAGATATAGATATGCACATGTACCTATTTAATATTCTCTCATTTTGGGAAAAGATATGAGTGAGGGGGATAGACCCTTTATTTCATTGGTATAGAGAATTCTATGATGAAACTACTCTAGTAGTGAGGATGGGAATTGTTAATACATTTTGTAATCTTAAAAAGTTGCATGGGGCTCAATGATTGGCATTGGTCCAGTGTCAGAGAATTATGTGTCAAAAGGCAGTATATGAACTTGGGCCTTCCCGACTTCCAACGAATTTGCTACTTAATATACTACATTTCCTCTCACCTTCTCATTTACTTTTTTTTAAATGCCTAAGGCAGATCCTCTCCTGTCCGATAACTGGCTCCTAAGTTAGTGGAAGGACTAAAAGACTCTTTAGTCTGAGAGGAATTCAGTCTAAATGCTCACAGTATTAGTCAGGAAAAAACCTTTATTGCTGAGATTCAATTATATAATTGTTGAACTTGTGAATGACATTGTTTCCATCATAGCAGAACTGCACCCACAGAATGCTGAGATTTTAAAAGTTTGTTTTAAGAATTCCTCTTCTCCATTGCTGATAATTTTATATTTTAAGAATGACAATTCCAGACACCCAAATGTTGAGGTTATAAACTTTCATCTTTTTAGTACTGGTGCTGAGTCCAGTTAAAAAAACAAAACAAAACACAACAAAAAACAGTCATGTAAATGCAAGTGCATATAGTAATTTTTCCAAATAGAATTGATTTGAGTCATTTGTAGTGACAAGAACAGAAATACACTTTAGCTTCTAGATTACCATATAAGCAGCTGAAATCATGTCAACTTTACTGATATAGGAAAACTCATGAACTAATAATACTCAAATCAATGACTTTTTTAAAGAAATGGGCCAGTGTGTTAATTAATGCCAATTATATATGATACATAATAATGCACATTAACTATTTGAAAAAATTCACATTTATTTACTGTCAAACAGGTGTTAAACTTTACATTGGATATTAGTGACGGGCTCATTATTAACAGGTTTACACAAAAGGATGAAAAGAAAAGCAGAATTTTGCTGAAACAATTTACATTTTCATTAGAACTTTATCATAAAATAAATTAATTACTAAATATAGGCAGAAGGAATATGGAAGAGTAATATTTATGTTTTCTTTTATTTTTTTTAAAAAAAAGGACAGGCACCTTTTGTTCACTAGAAAGTTTGTGAGAAGTGTCCAGTGCCCTCTCTGCCCCCTGTGCAAGAATGAACAGAGGAATGACATACAATCTTTTTTTTTCCTAGATTTCACCAAATTTGTGCAAGGCATGGCATAACTGGCTTCAAAGAGATTTCTCCCCATAAAATATGTTCTTTTGGCAATAAGAAATTTAAATGTAAGAATAAAGACTAACTTGTCAAAGCAGAACACTGTTTACAGTGGAAAATAAGTGAAAATGAGTAGAACTTGTCTTTTTTTTTTTTAAACATACTATTATGACAAAGTGTAAGAAAAACATTTTATAACATATGTGCAACCAAGAGCTTTTCACAATATTTTCTCCAAACTCTTTAAAATTATTTTTAATGACAATTATATTTCAGTTGGACACAAATGTATTTCATTTTACCCTAGCAATAGAACAAAATATAATTTCTTTAGCCATTATTTTTTTTCTCATGAGAACAGTTCATTGTACAGTTGAGGAAATATATGAAATAAGGCCTGTGGCTTGATTGCTAGTGGTTAGACATGTTTTCAATCTTTGCCTTAATGGGAAAGATTTGCAGTGGACTGCACGCGAATGCAGAATCTCTCTCCTGCTTTTCCAAGTCTCGTCAGAAACAGTAAGGTACAGTAAATTTGTCCCACAGGATTTTAAAGCCTACGCCTTGTATATAATACAATGCAGGCCTACAAAAATGGTGCAGCCATATTTACAAAGTTAGTTCAGAGACTGCTGCAAGTAAAATGGCTGGGGGAGATTTGATTCGCTTCTTTCGCAATTTCTATGAACTCAGCAGCAGAAGAAATCTTTAAAATACCTCGTTGGTATCTCTTTTCTTTGTTAACAAATAATTCATTTTAGTATACTCTGTGTATATACAAAGTTTTTTTTATTTTATTTTATTTTTTTGTATGTTATATAAAAATTCACAGAACTGCAAGGTCCAGTAATCTCTCTCACCGGAGAACCACAGGGCTGTCTCTTCAAGCAGATGGGAGGGAGGCGGAACAGGGCCAACTGAGTCTTTTTTTTCCTTTTTCTTTTTTTAAATACTTGCATGTGGCCCTTGGCGTTTCTTTGCTCTGCTACTAAAGACTGGTGACTAATTGCATTTGTCCTTCCCTGACATCTCCCTCTGGGATGCAGCCCTCTTTGTTGATGGGAATGATATAACCGTCACTGTTTCCCCTGCTGATCTGATAGTACATTTGAAGCTGGTGGCCAGCTCCCAGATTTGGCATGCTTTTGTAGTAAATGTCCTCGTTCTCGCTCCTCCTGGAAGGGGACAGGTCCTCCTCCACGTCGGGGCTGCTCTCTGGGTACGGAGAGTCTCTGAGGTTGGGCATGCTTGTGTAAAGAGAGTCTCTGTTGGGGGACTGCAGGTGGTCCTCCGTGTCGGCTGTCAGCTGCGAGACATAGCTGTCAGTCCCTTCGGTGTTCACCTTCTTCTGCGGTTGGTACAGAAGGGAGTGAGTCCGCTGAGGGATGAGAGGGGCCTCGAGTTCCCGGTGGTGGAGCTCCAGCCCCGGGGTGTCGCTGTGCATTAAAGATGAGGCGTCCGCCACGATCGCGTCATCTTCACTGCTGCTGCCGCCGATCACGGGCTTGGCGGGGAGCGAGCGCTCCAGGTTGTGATTCTTCCCGCTGCCTCTCAAGTTGTTGTGCACTAATTCTGAAATGATCATTTTCTCAAAAGCAGTATCATTCAGGCTGAGTCCACAATCGACAACTTGCACACTCTCACTGTAGTCCCCGTTACGCAGTGAGTAGCTGTTATTGAAGTTACCATTTAGCGGTAGAGTATCCATAGCACTTGTATCCCTGGCATTGTTCAGTGAATGTCCTGGAAGAGAAAAGGGAGATTTGGGGGGTTAGCGGGCGGCGTCCTCTCTTCCTAGGAGACGTTTTTTGTTTTTGTTTTTTTTTTTTTGTACAAGACTTTTTAATGTAGTTCAGGACAAAGTTATATTTGTAAGCCAATGCTTGACAAGTGACAAGTTTTCCAGCATTTCCCATTGGAAACCTACGTTGTACCCCTTATGCGATAGGAAAAAGGTGTTAAAGAATATTACTGATTTCCCAGGGAAGATGGGGATGGGAATGGAATGGAATCTTAATCAATTTCAGGGGAAACAACAGTTGTTCAATTTCTGTATCAATTCTTTGATCCTTTCCCAAGGAACTCTTCACTCCATGCCCTTGCATATGTAATGCAAAGCAATTCTTTTGTGACATTTACGTTTTTAAGTACAACACCATGGTTTCTAAAAATAAAATTGACAGGATTTGTCCTAAACAACACTAAATCAAAAAGGATTAAGTCACATACAAAAAATCAAAGGCAAATGTACAACATAAACCCACATAACTTGCAAGCAACTACTTTAACGATGTTTCTAACATTTCCTTTTTTTTTTTTTCTGGAGATGAGATAAAGGAAAGAATGAAAAAAAATGGACAAATACAAAGAATTCATGTTAAACAAGGACAGCCATCTCTCACACTAATGGGACCAGGGCCCACAAGCACCATCCAACAACACGATAGACAGCAGGTGGAATGACTCACTTTGGACAACTCACATCATGTCTGTCTGCTCAGGCTATCTGGCCTAAGAGTAGCTGATATATAAAAGAAAGTAAAATGATTTATTGTAACATGATGAAGAATTTCTAAGCTTCTCAGCAACTTAGTCAGAGCAAGGGTTCAGCAAATTAAATTACCAGCAATAGCAGCCTTTTTTTTTTTTTTTTCCACTTAATGCAATTTTTTTTTTTTTTGGCACTAATATTCTCTCTACTAGTAATGGCCTCAGGCTTCTAAAGGTCAAAGTTCGCCTGCAGCCCTGCAGTCCGCATCAGTCACAGTGACAGCACTGAATGAGCCAGCACAAGGCAATTAAGAGTAAGGCCCACAGATACCATGGGCATGGAGGTCAGATGCAGAAATGTTAGGAATTTCTATAAGTATGGGTCACAGAAATTAAACCAAAGAATAAATATCAGCTGTGGAATGGGAGAAGGGTGTCAGCCTTGGCTAACTTTAGCTTCTGAAAGAATGACAGATTGGGTAAGTTTGCTAAAGATATGAAAAGAGGTTTAAAAGGGAAAAAGAAAAATTATGGCAACATGCTCTTATTGGATAAGAGTTTTATTTTCTCTACAGACACGTAAACATGTAAACTAAGACATCACAGTGCTTCCCAGGCAAAGAAACAGAAAAAAAAATTGGGAGGGGGGGGCGGGTAAGGGGTGAGGAACAAACTGAAAGGTCTGCACCATGGAACCTAGATTATTATTATATCAATTCCTAGAAAATCACTTGGCTACATATATGTCTGGAAAAAAAAAAATGAAGTGATGTTATTGGAATGAAACTGACCACTGTGAGAGGCTGCTGCATTATATGCAAGGCTTGGAGGAGTATAAGAAATCTTTAATTGATAAGAAAAAAATTAGGTGTTTTTTTTGTTTGTTTGTTTTTGTTTTTTTGGCCCTCTTTCTACTCTTAAAGCTGCAGATTATCCTAGAAAACTCAGTATTTTTTTCATCAAAAGGGTCTTTCCACTGTTGTTAATAGAAGACCTGGAGGACAAAGGGGATTAAGTTTCTTGTGGTTTTGAAATAATTGGAATACTATGATCTAATTTTAACATTAGAAAAATTTGCAAATAATTCTACATAACTGCATGATCCAAATATAAATTCAAACATGCGAGAATAGGCAACCTAACTGCCCATTTTTAGTTTTGATTAAGATTTCCTTAGTTTGGAAATTTCATGTATACTTTAAATTAATTTTTCCTAAAATAGATTTACCAATACTAAGGCATGTGGCATTCGTAAGTGATGAGTGACACATGGACCACATGCCAGTGTGTTCATTTCCTCTAGGGAGGCCTTTTCTTTTCACATTTTTTTCTTTTCATCTCTACTAAATAGATACATTATTAAGCTGGATCATACAGAAGATGTTTTCTATGATATACTGCAGATTTAAGCACATTTTGACTGGTTTTGAAGAGGCAACATTTTCTGCCCGAGTTCAGGTAATTCACTTGAAGTCTTTTCCATAGCCTGTAGCAAGATTACTGTGGGAATATAGAAATGATAAGTAAATTATTAAACATTTTTTGGCTTGGCGGTACTTCAGTTTTAAGCAGCAAATTATTTCAGCATTGAATATATTCAATTATCATCAGCATTTGCTACAGACCTTTTATAGTATAAAGAACAAGGCAGTACAGTACAGTAGTACTGTTTGAATTTGGAATCATTTTTAGTTGCAAATTGTGAACCACTTGCCCGCTGAGTCTACTTCATGACTGCTAGTTATGTTTTAATTGTGCCCATTAAAAATCATGCTGAAAAAATTTACATTTGATAGGCAAAGTTAAGTTTTACTCCCATACTTGTCTCTCTGTAGGTTGCTAGAGGAAAGCGTAAGGAAAGTAAGAAAACAAGAGAATGAAAATAGAAACTGCAGTTAAGTTCAAAAAGCAACTTGAAAGAAAAAACGGAAACAAAGTTTTGTGTTTTCTACATCAGCAAATAATAGGCTTGAATCAAGATTTATATCATACTAGTTGCAATTATGCTGTTAACTTCCCACAAAATCCTGACTAAACAGACATATTAAAGTTATGGCTTATTCTGTAAGTTAGAAAAAAGCAAATACTGGAAAATATAGTAATAACAGAATGTGAGTTAGTGACAACCCCACCACCTCCACCCCAAGTACATCTAAACTGTTCTAATATTAACTTTCAGCAAAAAAACAAAGCAAAACAAAACAAAACAAAAAAAAGAAAAGAAAAAAAAAAGTTTTCCTAAGGAAAACAACAGTAACAGCAACATTAACAAAACAGCAACAACAAAAACTAACATAAAGCTGCACTATACTATAGTTTGTTTATCCTCAATGCCGGATGTGGTTTCCCACACGTAGGCATCCAAATTGCCTTTATCATCTACTCAGCTCCATAAGCAGATTTTTCTCAGCAAGCTTTAGAGTCAACTGAACCTTATATTACATAGACATGATACCTCTAAGTGATATATATCTTGAAGATGGGCTCTCGGACCATGTGATGTCAGTCCTGTAATAGTATATTAAGATTTATGCCACCTGCGTTAAAAACATGGATAAGGATTGGTAAATATTCCTATGACTCAGGCATTACTATAATATAGTGCAGTTTTAGAAGCCTGGCACAGGCAATACTGTAATGTTTCTCAAGACTCAAAAATTCAGAATGCATTCTAAGGATATGAAAACTCGAGTTTCTATCTCAGAAAGGGGGGAAAATAGCAAGAAAGGAAGTTTTCATTTAGGTGCAAAAACAAAACAAAACAAAACAAAAAGAAAACCAACTAGTTTTATTCAGTAAGTATAAGCACACCTGGTGAGTTAAATACAGGAGCAGAGGGGGCATTACATACAACTGTTTCAGCGAGCAATGTGTTATAGGGATTGTTAGTGCCGTGGGGTCGAAGAAGAGGGTTTGTTAGTAGGTAATTGCCAGTCATCCCTAAAGCAAAGAAACAGAAAAAAAAAATACACATCAGTTCTCTTATTTTGGCCAGACAACTTCATTAAAACATTTTTCCGTATTGATAAATATCAACAGTTATTTATATAGTACTTGGAACTTGGCAAAATGCTTCGTACCCATTAGCTCATGTATCAACAACATAGGTCCTAGAGGTATTTGGGTCCTCAATTTAATAGATGAAGGAACAGAGTTGAAGAGATTTTAATTGACTTGAAAAATTAAGTGAATATAAGAAATGGATCTTGAACTCAAGCCTGGTCTCACTAATTCCAAGTGTGGTATACATGGTACCACAGCTCTCTGGGTTAAACTGTCAAATGACATTCTTCAGGGACTTCCTGACTGTATTTGAACTAGTAATTTAAAGGAAAAAGGGAGAGGGTCTCTCTGCTGGAAATCCACAGGTGCTTTCTAAATCCCCAAAGTAAACACCTGCGGAAAATGACACTTACTAATTTATACAAAGCCCCAGATAAACAAGAACGGCAACTGCATGTGGAGGGATCAATGCCATGTTTCAAGATGTTACTGCTTCATATAAGAAACTTTAACCACTAAGGACTCTGATTGGGGAATTTCAAACTTTATGAATTTACAGGTGTAAGGTTTATCCCTTATGAAAACATCTGTGTTAATACAAACTCAAGCAAAAGGGAAGAGGAAAACCAACTCTTACAACAAGTAGAGGAAAGAACATACTCTGCAAAAAGCCTCTCTTAGTGTAAGCCCAAGCAGACATGCAGAGAAACAAACCTCAAGGCTTTTATTTGGATAGATTAGACCATTCCCACATACGCAACCAGGCTAGGAGGCTCATGCTGACATTTTTTCAAAAATAAATACTTGAATACCCCCATTCCCTTTAAGATAGCTACTTTGGCTGATTCAACATTATGCAAGCATACTTATTTTTATTCACCCTTTACACACTTTCCAGTACTTTCTCACACATGTTTTTAGCATGGCTAGCTTAACTGCTTTAAAACCATGACTGACTATCAGTTGGCCTTAGTCTTTAAGGTACACCTCCCCCTCCACCCTTGTCTTGCTCCCTCCCCCAAAGATTAATGGAGAGATTTGATGGAATAGTGAAAAAATATATATTCTTGTCCCCTTTTGAATACATTAGTTTGGGCACCTCATTAAGATAAAATACAACTCAAGTTGTTTTCAGATGCACTATACTGCAACAAAATTGATATTACCTGGATATTTTACATGTCCAAAGAGAGTGAAAATGTCATCTGAATTTCATGCCAAATTTAAATTTATTAGGCTTTCATTCAGGCAAAAGCAAAAAAGATATTATATTTTAAATATTTATGCTTTTATCTTACTGGAGTTATTTTATTCTAGGTGGGAGAAATGTTTAGAGTTCAATAGAGAATTCCTTTATTGACAGATTATGCTAATCTTATTTGATAGTGGCTTAATTTAAGTAACAATTAGATTGATTTATGCCATAATTTCCTGAAGTTGCAATCCAGATGAATGCAGAAATACCAACTCAAAGAGTAAAAGAAATATTTTCATGCGCTCTCATGTATTTTAATTTTATTCCACATCAGGCAGGATTTACTACAGCTCTGTTGTTAACATTTAAGTTTTGGTTTTTGAAAGAAATGTTCAAATAATAAGAACTTCACTAATTAGAATTGTCATTGTAAAAGTTGACATTGTTTAGTGGGAATAGTAATTATGCTAATTGCATCAATATTTTAGGAGGAAAACTTTTATAAATGTCTCTTGGTTGGAGAGGATGTCAATTTGATTTCAATGGGAAACGTCATTTGGAACTTATGTTCTCAATGATTTATTTGTTTCAGTCGTTAGTCTCATTAATATGTTTTTAACAATCAGGAATTATGCTCTTGGTTTCTGATTTAAATTATTAATAGAAGTTACTTAAGTCTGTTTTCCATCAAATGAGATAAATGAACCACAAGTATTGAGATAAGTTGACTGAACAGAATTTTTACATCTTCTTATGAAATATGGAAATGGCTGTCTTAAAAAGAAAAAAAAATGTTTACAAGTTTCTTCTAAGACAAGATTCTTTTAAACTGACAACTACTACAAAAATGTACTCTCCTCAAACTGAAACCATTCCTAGTAACTGACCTTGATTAAGCGTTGAAGTGCTATTGATGTCACCTGAGATAAAGGAAGATTCTGACTGTTTTCTCACAGTGTCATTCCACATCCTTCTTATACGACTCTGTTGACAGAAAGCAAGAAAAGAGGTATGTTATATTTTAGGGTTCCATGCAGATTGTTTGCTTGAGTGCAGCCCTACTAAGAACACATGCTGGTTTTCCCTTCATCCTGATTCTTTGGGGGTTATCTGTTGCTACTGTTAAACATCTATGTTGCTTCTGAGTTCAAATTTAAGAAGGTATATATGTTGTGAAGTACTCAAGGTACTGAATTCTAACTAGATTAGAGACAGTGTAGTTTCTTTGTCATAACTTACTGTCATAATAATAGGAAACTGGCACTTGTACAAAGAAAAAAAAAATGAAAAAGAAAACCTTTAAAAGAAATATTTAAAATGCACACACACCCAAAACTAAGAGGAAAAAATCCACCAAGTATTTGCCATCTAGATCATTATAATGAGAAGACAATTAGTGCATCTGAACAGAACATGTCTCAGTAGGCTTTCTATAAATAAGGTTAATTAAAAGATGCTGTCAAACTCTTTGTTACCTGTGTGCCTGAGGAATATCGGGCGCTAGTTCTTGTGGTTGATGCCTTCACTGAACTGTGGGGACTCTCAGTTGGTAGCCCACCACAGCAATATGAATGTCGGAAACATTTGCCGTACTCCTTGCGTACCTGTAGATGATTAAATGACAAAACTGATCTAAGTATCAATCAGTCAATAAACATTCAACAAATAATCTCTTTGTGGCAGGCACAGGGGTAAATGCTGAGAATATAAATAAATGAAACATAAAGCAAAAGCAAGCAAACAAAACAAAAAACAAAAAAACAAAACTGTCCCTGCCTTGACAAAAATTACATTCTAATCAGAGAAATAACATACAAAAAACTAGAAAAATATAAGATAATTGTTGATTTCTTTTTTTAAGCGTCCCTTTCCTCAGGGAATTTACATCATATGGGGAGACAATTCACACATCTATTTAATACACAGTTAAATACATTTGATTTTTCTACAAGATGATAAAGTACAGAAAACCACATTAGGAAAATAAACATCTGTGATGAAAATTAACTATACTGAACAAGCTAATATAACCTCAATGCCAGTCAACCTAATAGTTCTAATTAGTAATCTAGTTACTGTCTTTAAAAAATTTTTCTTTTCAAAAGTTGACCTTATTATCAAGTTTATCTAATTACTTTCTATTTATTATATGCTAAGAAAACTCCTCTCTAGAATGAATAAATTTCCAACTTAGGGTCTTCCTTTTTCAAACACATCCAGCCAACCAGTAATCCAGTCATTTACAATTTCAGTCTTTAAATTCTCCTACTGTAGGTCAACAAACAAATTTCTTTGCTCTCTACTTTATGCACTGTGCAGAGTTTTTCACATAACCCTCTCCTTGTAAAGATAAAACTACTCTGGAAAGAATGAAAAAGGTATATGCGTTGGTACATTTGCTCTTAATTTAACTGGAATGTTTTTGTCACCTTTTGACATTACCAGCATTAATATTTAGTGCAGAAATGTGAAGATGCCTATTCTCCTCATTAGCAGACAACAGCTACAAAATCTATTAATGCAACATATATTCATACTAAAGGGAGTTACCATGTAATTTCTCTCCTCTCTTAAAGCCTGGATGAATGAATAGATTGGAAAAACTGGGTTGAACTGTCAAGTTGATTCCAAACTTTATTATGAAAAGTGTATAAACCCACTGATATAAGTGGACATACCTGGAATTGTGGGATAGGAATTTAAAGAGAGTTGTCAAAAAAGCACTGAATGTACGTGGTATGGTAAATCAGAACCAGTTTTAGGGAAGTCGTATATTTCAGTGGTAGAGCTATGACTTCCAAGCACGGAACACTGAAAGTTCTTCAAAAATGTTTTTTGAATGACTAAGCAAGAGGAGGTAAAATAAAGTAAGTTAACAAGATGTAGAAAACTTTTTTTTTTTCTGCCCAAAGCTATGTTCATTCATCACACCTAAAATTTTTAACATCGTCACTTAGAATCTCACTGAGACATTATTAAAGTAGTGACCTCTTGCCTTTTGATTCTTAGTTATATTTAATTATACTTATTATTACCAATAACAATGAGGTTTAATTTCAAGTCATAATAATCCATAGATTATGGGTCTCACAAGAGTCACTTTAAAACAGATTCATAAGAAACCATTCTTGTAGGAAAATAGAAATTAAAAAAAAAAAAAAGAAAAGAAAAGAAAAAAAAGAGGGGGATTTTCCAAACAGATTTCATTGCACATATAATGTTCCAAAAGCATATTTTGAATTGATAAATTTTGTTCATATGCTTCTCAGATTTTTCTTATAAAGTACAAGTATTTTATTTAACTCATTGTATCAACACAGCTTTGGCATACCAAAGAACAGCACAAGAAAGGCTCCATAACCCCAAAATGGAGTTTGCAATCAGGTCTTGTACTATGCATTGGACAGCAGAATCTGACACAAAAGGTGAGCATGTTTACAAGAAGACATGCTCACATATTTAAATCTCTGATTATTAGAGGAAGCTTCTAAAAAGCAAAGTTAATTATACTAAGGCTAACCTTGTGGAAACCATAAAGGCTGAAAGTTTAGTGTTATTTTTATCACCTAGGACACTTCAAGAGAAATTTCTGAACATTAATAGGTATTAACTGCTCAAAACCGCTATATAACCAGGACAATAGCAATCACAATGGTATTTTGCCCAAATAATACCCTCCGGGGTTGGTTTTGCCTAATGCCTATATTATTGTGAATGTACATTATCTATCAGCATTGCACATTCCACTGTCATTAGTTCTAAATTATAGCTTGTTCAAAACTGATGGAAGTAACAACACTATCATTTTGTCAGGACTGAAAACATAATAGTTTTCACTTTCACAATTCTATTTCTCTGTTCAATTTAGTGACCAACTAGTAATAACAGAATAAAAAGACTGCATTAGTTATGCAGACAGGGACAGGGTGATGGTCGGGAAAGGCAGGGAAACTTTTAAACCTTAAATAACAGCTTGGCTCTTCTAGCGGGTTTACATCTCCTCACTACAGATTAAGGTATTTCATCCTTGACTGTACTTCTGAATTATTTTTGCCGACTCCACTTAACATGAAATCAGCACAAAATAAGATGTGAAGAAGTAGGATATCGTTGATTTTTTTTTTCTGCTCCCATATAAGTAGTCAAGTGACACTAAACGATGACTTGTTTTGTATAGCTGGTGCTTTTACAGCCCTATTGTCTTTCCTGCCCCATCCTTCTCTTTTGGAACATACCAATTCATGAATTACCCCACTCTACAACAGTATAGCCTTTTCTTTCCATGTTTCCCATCAAGAAATAATTTTTGGCCTTTTAAATGTCATCAAACTTTTTTGGCAGTCTAGTAAAGTCCTTACAACCTTTCTTAAAATGCATTTAAACACATAAAATCCATAAGATTTCAATAAAAAAAAGTTGACAAAATATGGAAACTAAGTAAAGTTATATACTTCTACTTAACACTTGCCTTCAACATTTCTAAGCTCAATTTTGACACCATTCACTTACATTTCCCAAATATTTATATATTTTAAGAATAATAAAATGAGAAAACTATATGTTATTGTACTTTAATTTAAATTTAATCACACAGATCTTTTCCTTTCCTATCAAACGCAGATAGAGTCCTGCATTTTCTCATCACTTACTTTTTTCTGAAGTGCGCAGTGAAAGATGAAAATGAACACTCCCTGGAAGGCATTAAATACGGTGAAAAGGTAAGCCATCACAACGGTCTCCTCATTGATAAAAAGCAGTCCAAAGGACCAGGTGAGACCAAGAAGACACAGAAGGGCAAAAGCACCAAGGACCCAGGACCTGAAAAAAGAGAATGGAATTTTTTTCAAACAGGCCTAGCAGCAAACACCCAGTGACCACCTGAATATTTATAGTGATTTCAGTAGTTGCAGTTGACTTTCTCTATGTTCGCATTCAAATTCAACAAGTCTTTGGCTTTAACCTTTCAGTGATTAAGAACATCAGTCTCCCGTGAGAGCCGCTTCAGCAGTTTTGGCTTTTTCATAATTTCCAGAATGAACAAGATGTCAAAAGTATTTTAAACACAAAGATGTAAAACAACCCCCAAATGACCTAATTGTTTTTTTTTTTTAATACAATTTTAGTAAAAGGAAATGGCGAATTCTTTGATTTCACTTAGCCCTGTATCTTTTCTCTGTAGTGCTTTCAGAGGACACTGAATAATGTAACACGGACAGAGAGGTTATATGGCAGATAAAGGCCTAACACCTAAACTGGGGGCTCTGATCAGCTAAGCTCAGGTGAACCTAGAGTTTAGATCTATCGCATGAGGAAGTCTGGCTGAAATGTGACCAAAAAAAAAAAAAAAAATGAGTTCAACCACAAAATAAAATATTTTAGAGAGATTTCATCATGAATAGTTTAAGGAGAAAGGAATTATAGAGGACAGGACGGAATGAGGGGAATTTTAAGTCAGTGCATTCCATTGCTAACTAATGATCTTACTTGATAAATGGCTTATTATCTTCATAGCTAGAAAGCATTATAAGCAGAAAAGAGAAACAAAATTATTAGACAGAATTGAAATAGAAATTAATAAGAAAGCATTTATATATTTATATAAATCAGTCAAATTAAGAAATTCAAAATGCAGAGGCAAGCAGTTTAAAAAAAATAAAGGCATATAATAGTTAAAAAATACTATAGCAAATTAGATTATTTCCAAACTAGTTATTAAATTAAGGGTAATTCATGATATTGACCGAGTTTGCAAAAATATAATTCATGCCATAAATTTGTTAATGTAGGGTTCTACCTTACCCAGGTAAGTCCGTATTATAGTAGCCATCACAAACACGGTAATTACTGGTGTGGATGAGAAGACAGAAAGAGGAAAAGGAAGAAAAGAGAGAGATGCTAAAGATTAGCTCTCTCTCTTACCATGCAACATGCAATGAAGCTGATACTAGCCTATCTGAGACATCTAAGTTTTAAATGTTACCCTTACTATAGATCTGCCATTTTAAAAAACATTAAAAAAAAAAAATTGAGTCTTTTCCATTACCCTGATATTCAGCTTGAGTTATACCTTCGCAGACTTTTAAATAAAAGTCTCTCATTTGAAATAATATTCTTCAAATGCTTCTATAAGATGATTTAATGAAGCAATAGCTATCAATTTCTTGTTAATTACATAATACTGTTCCCCCCCTTCTCTTTGAGAGGGATATTGCTGTTTTTTTTTTTTATTTTTTATTCAGCACTGAGATAAAGTAAACATTTGTTTAATTAGCATGAAAACAACAGATAATCTTCAAGTTAACAATAGTAATAGAGTCAATTCTCTTAGGAGAACAGGATTAGGAGGGGAAACTGCTTAGAATCCTTAAATCAAAAAGTCATTTAACAAAACAAACTCTACATAATCATATCAGCCATGCAAACAGGAACACCATTTTGAACTGCATTTTAAATGCAAATGAAATTACCACAGTGCTATGGAATTTCCATGGAGCCACTGGAAAAAATTTTTTTTTTTCCTCTTGGCTCTAACTCAAGGTAGGGAATTATTATCTAATTTTGACCAATGCCTGTGACAGGGCAACAGTGTAACCCAAGCAGACCCATAAGATTTGAGTCTCATTCACATCTATTGTTTTTAGGAGACAAAGCTCCGTGTTCCTAGTGCTGGATCACTTCCTCCAGTCATCATGAGTTTATCATTTGTATTCCAACTTAAACACAGAACACTTACTTAATGTTTTCCAACCTGCTAGAGTCGGGTTTCAAAGTGTTGGAGTGCTTCACCATTTTGCACAAAGTGATCACCAAGAAGATAATATTCAGCTGTCAAAACAGATAAGAATAAAATTAAGTCTACTCCAAATTAAGAGTGAATAATGAAGATTTGGCAGATAATATTCAGGGGGTCGGATGAAGGGAACCAAGCAGGGAGATCAAATATGCCACATATTTGATCCAACTAGTTCAATCTTAGACACTTGTACTCTGATGAATCTGTGCACTTCACAACAAATGGGCTGCAGATGTCAACTAATTAGCAAGTATTTATTAAGTCCCTATTATGATACAAAGACCCTCAAAAATTTATCCTTAATGAGTTTATTGTCCAATCCAAAGTGGAAAGATCCACTCTAAATACCTATATATAGGTGTATAGAATCAGATATGTATCTGTAAATAGACATACCTTGAATAAGTAATATGGCAGTGCAGCCCAGCATATATATATACACATACATACACACACGCATATACATGTATGTATATACATACATATATAATACATATATATGCATATATATACATATATATAATACAATATTATAATTATGTAACATAACAATTTCATACATCCTTCCAATTCACACATATCCAATTGAGTCACTGATCACCTACTTTGTTAGAACACCATTATTAAAACCAAGAAAAATAAGTTTATCAAGCAAGAAACAGAATAATTCAACAAAATCAGTCTAGTTTATTAAGTATCTACGTTAAGAGATTCAAAGAAAAAGTGAATTGTTCTTTTTCTCAAAGAAGAATGTAATGCAAACTATATACTAGACACACAAAGAAATTAATTAGGGGCAGGGAAACTAATTGTTGGACAGGCTTCAATGTGGTATTTGAGCTAGTTTTGAATGGAACCAGGGATTCTTAGAGGTGGATGAGGGTTAGCAAAGAGTCTGGACAGAGAACTGAGGTTCTTTTCTTTTGGACAGTCCTCTGTGACCTTAAAAAGCCCCACCTAGCACTTTAACATTTACCAAGTAGTATTATGCTAAGAATAACTATACAAGGTGGGTGCCCCCTCCCAACTATCCTAAGGACTGTGCCATAGTACTGCCCCTAGATAGAGAACTCCCTCTGAAGAGAGAAAATGAGGTTAATGGGAATAGTTTGCATATGTCTTGCAGACAGCATTTCATCCATTCTTAATTACTTGGAGACAAAAGAGGTTCTTAAATAAAGTTTTTTTTTTTTCTGTTAAATTAATTCCTTAGATATTTATTCGTGCCAAAAAATGGGGGGGGGGGGGAGAGAGGAGAGAATCAGCAACCTTATTACTAGATTATTCTGGAAGCAGCTTTATTAAACTATTTATTCCTCTGAATTCCTCAGAAAGCTATCCCCAATGAGTTATATATACCAAGAGAGGTTAAGAATGAACCCATGTAATTTCTGAGATTTTAACAACAAGAGATTATACTTCCAGCATGATATTCCCAAATGTAATCTAAGTTAGAATCAGTGGTGGTAGTGTTTTTTTTTTTTTTTTTTAATTCATAATTTCCTTATATTCACAGAAGGTACAAAGGAATTTAAGATTTATATCTTATTAATCCCTTTAAATTAGCCATAATGATCAGGAATGAGATAAAAGTAAATAAAAAGGCAACTTTAAAGTTCCCTGGGGTGGGAGTTGGATAACCCTGCCCATTAGATAATAAAGATATTATTTCATCTGTTGAACTATATGTTCCATATTTTTGGTTGTAGAGACTTTCATAATCATAGTGAAATAAGTCAAGATGTCCCAAGTTTTTTTAATTTTAGTCTGACGGGCTCAGACAGGCCACCTCTGGGTGCAGAAACATCCTAAGCTCTTATCTATCTACCTAAGTTTTCCTGCAACTAGTAGGTTCACTATGGTGCCTGGTATATTACTATTCAAAGATTTCTAAATCACAAATATATGAAAGAAACTTTGCATCAGTGACATGATCATTTTGGATCTTAAAGAAAACAGAAGAATATATTTCTGTCTTAAAACATTTTTAGATATTAGGGAATATATAATCCTTAGAGAAAAAGTAGACATCAATACAAAAACATGGAAAAATGGCTTAGAGAAAAGTATTGTTATTATTAATGGTTAGCATTTATATATTGCTTTAAAGTTTGCAGAGAGCTTTATATGTTATCTCATTTAATCCTCTCAACAATCCTAAGAAGTAGATGTCAATGTTATCCTAATTTTTCGGATGAGAAAACTGAGGTAGAGAGAAGTTAAATGACTTGCCTGCTGAAGGTCATAAAGCTACTGAACATCTGAGGCAAGATTTAAACTATTTTTCTAATTCTGTCCATCTAGCTTCCTTACAGTTAAAAAAGAAGTTAGTTTAAAAAAAAAAATTAAAATAGGTTGCAGGAAAATGGAAATAAAGAACTAAAGTCAACTATATGAGTTTTTCTTTGGCTTTCATTGATAATAGTCCTTGTATAGGTTAAGTAGTGCTTGATAAATATTTGTCAATGAATTGACTGAAGGAACTAAGATTATTCCAAGTTTGGAAAATTAATTTTAAAAGGAAAAAGGCACAAAGAGGGATTTCCCCATAAAGATTACAGACTTAAAAATAGGAGGGATTCCAAGAGGCCATCTATTCTAAGCTCCTTTTACAAATGAGGGAAGTGAACCTATTTGCTTAAAGGTAATAAATACAAGAGGTGGGGTTTGAAGCTAAATCTTTTGACTTCAACTCGAAGCAATGTTCTTTTTACTATTACCCCCTCCCCAAATGATCAATATGTTTGAAGATGTCTCCAATGTCTCCATTGGAAGAGTGAAACATTACTGTCCTCTCTAACATATTTTGTCTTATCTCTAACTGTTTTGTCTTGATAAGATGAAGAAAATAATTTTCTTTAAAAGCTCTCATTAAAAGAAAAACGCAATTAAAGTATTGTAGAAACCACATAGATGATGGCAAATAATGAAGAGAAGGTTACAAAGAAAAAGAAAACATTAAAGTTGGGCAACATATCTTGAGCAGATTTGGCATATTTATCTGTATCCATATCTACATATATTAATGTGTATGTCTCAGTGGAAGAGGAAATTCTGCCCACAATGGATAAGATTTCAAGTAGATAAAACCACATCAAAACTTAAGAGAGCTGGGATGTGCATTATCTGATATGTTCCTAGGAAATTAGAACTGTAGGCCAGGATTTTCTCAGGCAGGCAAAAATTAAAGTGGTGAATCAAAAATTAACTGTGAAATAGAAGCTGAATTTAGTTAATTTTAGGATTACTTAAATCCAATAAATATGATTAACATGAAGGTGAGACTTGAAATCTAAGTATGAGGCTTTGATGAGTGAATTATTTTTTATATTCACAGTTAAAAAGTGATACTTATTCATTTTGAGTTAAATACTCATTTTCATAGAGAGTACAGTGGAGCTCTTTCCTTTGTGGCACTTATAATGTAGCAGGGAAAGAGATACACAAAGTGAACACAATTATCATTCATGTGCTAACATGTAAAAACCTTTGTAAATTTTAAAGTGCTGTAAAATAACTACTATTATTATAAATAGTAAGATGGAAAGGTCTTTATCCAAAAAAAGTGGATCAGAGAGGTAACATTTGAATCAGAGAGGTAGGAATTCAAAATGGGAAAAAGAAAGTAGTAATTTCAAAAAGGGAGGAGAAAGAGGGAGCAAATGCAAAAAAGTGGGTTAGTAATAATAGCTAGTATTTATATTGTTCTCTAAAGTTTATGAAGTGTTCAATATAGATGCTGTCTCATTTGATTTTCAAAATGGCCTATGAAGTAGATGCTATTCTTCCCATTTTAAAGATCAATAAACTGAGGGAAAAGGAGCGATCAAGTGTCTGAGGAAGGATTAGAATTTTTCCTGATTCTAAGTCCCATGTTCAGAAGTTACTACATCATATAGTTGGAAAGCAGTAGTATGAAAGAAGGCTATAAAGATAAGATGTTACTATATTGCTGAAGGCTTTGAAAGTCCATCAAAGGAGAGATAATTTTACTTAATAGGCAATTTAGAGCTGACAGAGGGAGAATTAAAAGGAACGGCATGACAGGACTAGTTCTACCCCTATATCTGGCAATGCTATAGAAAGTGGACTGGAGAAAAGGGAATGGGAATGATCTCTTAGATGGCTATTAAATTGGACCACACCAGGAAGGCCCATATTCGGAGGAGATACTGTGAAAGGGGGAAAAAATAAACAGACAGAAAAGATTTCAGAGATAACAAAGAATCACAAAACGTTTAAGTTGGAAGGGATCTCAGGGATCTTGAAAACCCCAAAGCTTCATACTTGGGGAGACTCGGTTATAAAATAAAGACAATTGTAGAAATAGAAAGGTTTGACTAAAGATAGGAATATGGGGAAAAATTTAAAAAACCTCGCCTGATGATATGCTCAGTGGAGGGAATATTGGGATGACCAAAAAGGAGATGCTCCACAGGTAGTTTAAAATACCCATGAGGCAAGAGATCAGGGGACATCATAAGATTAGACAGTCAGATCTGAAAATGAAAATGCAAACAATAACATTTATACAGTATTTAAAGGATTAAAAGGTGTTCTCTTGATAGCCATCTTATGGATTATTGCTAATGCCCCAAGACTGAATATAATTATAAAAGAGAGACAAGGGCAGAACATCCAGGAATACCTGTTTAAAGGAGGTTAATGGGAAAAGGGTTTTGAGTTGAGTTGTAGAATCAGTCTAGTATTATTTTATACTGGAAGGGAGTACAATGGATTTCAGGACAGAAAGAGCAGAGTTCAAATCAAGCTTCTAACTAGGAGTAGGAGCTTGAACAAACTACTTATTTCTTAACTTCAGTTTCCTCATCTGTAAAACAAAGATTATAACAACATCCCCTACCTCCCAACACTGTTGTGATTACTAAATGCAAGAAATGCTTTGTGAATTGGATAAAGAACTGGATTCCAAGAAAAAAGGGAAGCCTTGTGTTCCTATCTCATCTCTGACACATACTTCATGGCACTTCCATGCCAATGAACTTGAATATTGAATGCATATTTAAGGTACTTTGCAAATTTAGAAGCACTGTTTAAAGAGGAGTTCTTATAATTATCATTATTTTTGAACAGCAAATATGGTGAAATATAAGGATGTTCATTTGCTGCATATCCATCTCAAGGAAAGAGCAAGTAAAACTTAGTGGAAGAGAGTATTTGAACTAAACTTTAAGAAATGAACAAGGGTTAAATCATTTGAGTGCCTTGGAATGAGACAGGAAATAAGCAAAATAAATGAATACACCCATAGATTCACAGATTTCTTTGCTTTGCAAGAAGAGTTCCTATTTTGTAGCTTCTGACCTGAAGAAATAGATGCTATTTTAAAAAAGGTCACTTCATCTGTGACTGCTGTCTGGTTTGCCAACTGCCAGGATGCTCTAGCATTCCACGTATGAGAAGCACAGGAAGCTAAGCTGAAATATAACTCTGGATCATTTCTTACATTCTTCTTCAGGTTTCTCAATTGCTCCCTGCTATACACTGCCTGCTGTACTGTATGGGGTAGAATATTATCTTATAGTATATTCCTCCTAGGTGGATGGAAATGTTTTCTTGCCACTTAATGATCTGAATGTTTACATTTCGATCCTATTTGACCAGCAGTTATTCTACACTTATTACACTATGTTCCTCCTTAATATGCCTACTATGTAAAAGGTGTTATGCTGCATACTAGGGAGCCAAAAAAAAAAAAAAAAAAAAAACTAGAAACAAAAGAAAAACTAGATCCCTCCCAAGAGCTTAAATTTGAATGGCTCATTAATTGAGATGATAATGGTAATCTGGTGATCTCAATGGTAAAATACTTTCTGCTACATTTTCTACAAATTGGAAATACGACACACCTCTGGAAACAGGTTTGATTCTTTTAAGGAGATAGGGTAAAACATTTGTGATTTAAAATAAAGTTTGGTTAAAGGAAAAAAACCAGCCTTAATTTTCATCATCTATTACATAAAGATGGAATGTAAGTAAGTGATCACTAAGGTTGAGTATAACTCAAACTCCATAATTTTATGGTTCTTAAAGAAGGAGGAAATACAACATTTGGCAATAATAATGCCATTTTGTAAAGCCCAATCAGGCAGGGCATTGTGCATCATTCTTGTCTTCATAGAACAAGGAAAACAAGAGAGTGAAGAATATACCTATAATTTGAAAAGATGTGAAAAATGAGGCAATTTAACTACAAAGAAAAAAGGAAATGAACTAAATATGCATAGTGTTTAAAAGAGCAGATCTGAATGGCAAATTGAATGCCTCTGAAGATAACATTTAAGAAAAATTCTAACCATTAAAGAGGAACTTCCCCTAGAAATCAAGATGAATTTTTAGTCAGTTAGTCAAGAAATATTTATTAAGCACCTACTATGTGGCAGACACCGTGCTAAGTGCTAGGGATACAAAGAAGGCAAAAGACAGTTTCTACTTTAAAAGTTTGTATTCTGATGGGGGAGTCAACATGTGAAAAGCTATGTTAAAA
This sequence comes from Sminthopsis crassicaudata, assembly GCF_048593235.1. Classification (NCBI taxonomy): domain Eukaryota; kingdom Metazoa; phylum Chordata; class Mammalia; order Dasyuromorphia; family Dasyuridae; genus Sminthopsis; species Sminthopsis crassicaudata. The sequence goes on from NC_133620.1 coordinate 43,844,089, forward strand.
TGACACAAATAGGATAAAATGGAGATAATCATGAGAGGGAAGGCGTGAGCATCAAGGGGAAGTTGGGAAAGAATTCTTGCAAAAGATGGACATTAACTGAGACTTAAGATCCTTGAATAAAGAGAATATGTTTTGCTTCTCTTTGTAAGCTTGGCATTAGCATGCCTGACACATAGTAGGTGCTTAATAATTTTTAGTTTTGCTAAATTGTCCCTCTTTTTTTAATATCTTATACAGGCTGGTTCTCTGGGAGAAGAATATTTGATATTGAGAAATGTTAAGTATTGTTTTTTTTAAAAAATGTTAAAAACTTATTGGAAGAAAAAAGTCAATTGTAAACATTAAAAAGTACAATATCTAGAGATACAGTAATTGACAAAAGGAGGACATGATTTTTCTATATTACAATGAAATAAACTCATTCGAAACTCCAAAAATGAATAGACATTTACTAGACTACTAGTTTAAATGTTCAAAGAATATGACTTTTTTTCATCTCATGTAATCAACCAAAATTTTTTTTTCTTGGCAGTTAACTTGCCACCTACTAAAAAAAAAAGGAAAAGGAAAAAACACAAAAACACATAATCATTATAAAAAGGGGGAATGGAGGTGGGAAGAGAAGAAAGAGAGATCATATTTGTCTATTATGATAAATAATGAGTGGATATTCATCTTTATATTAGAGAGAAGAAAGGGAAAAATGACAAAAAATCTTTCTGGGAGATTATAAACCAGAAATTTCTGAGATTGTTACACTCAGTTTTAGTAAACAAACCACAAAAAACTTACTATATGGGCAGGAAATTTGTCAGGTATTGAAGATGTAAAATGAAAAAAGTAAATAAAAAAATCTAAAAAGTAAAATACAAAATGAAAAGCCATCTTGTGCTCAAGGTGCTTTGATATGTACTGGAACAGTAACACAAGCAATGAAATGAGAGGGCACTGGAAAGGTGGAAGATCATGAAGTGGTGCTTGGGTTAGAAAGCCTACTAACATACAGACACTTAAAGCTGTACATTCCACACACAGGAGACAGTTTGAGCAATAGAGCAGAGGTAGTAGAGAGGAGATCCATTTCCTGGAATAACAAGTGGGTCAGTCAATGGCAAGAACATTGAACACATCCAAAAAGATCTCCAAAGGTAGGTTGGAGTCTGGATATTTTAACAAGTCTCCATACTAGGCAGAATTTGTAATTGATCCTAGGAGGAAATGTCTAGCTTAATTCTCAAAGTGAAAATTTTCTGAATATCAAATGTAACAAAATAAATAGGCTTAGAAAACCTAAAATGTCTTTTTAGAAAAACAAATCTGACACAACAAAGCAGAAACAAAACACTGGGGCTGCCCCATCCATTTTGAAAAGAGGTATTAGTATGTTTTCCCCCTTTGTATCCAACCTAAACCTGTCTTTCTCCAATTTCTAGTCTGTGGTTCTCTTTGGGTCAAAGGAGAACAAATCCAGTCCCTTTCCCACAGAAAAGAGCTATAAAACAGTAATTGTGACAGACTTTGCTTTATCTCCCCCCCCCCAGTTAATCCTCCTTAATTCCTTTGACAATTCTCATCTACCAGAATCTCAAAGCTTCTCACCAATCTTCTAATCAAAGAATAACTGAGATTTAGAGGTAAAATGAACCTCACAAGTTTTTGCCATCATCCTGCCACATCATTTTATGAGTAAATGTAGATATATATAAAGTAACTTTTTAACATCAACAGGTAATGAGTAGCATAGCTGAATTTGAACTCACTGCCTTTGATTCCCAAGCCCATCCAACATCTTATCAATGCTGCAGCGCATAAGGCTTAATATAAGGTTCCACTACAGATTTAATATAGGGTACTGCTTCTCTGGTCCTAAAAACCATTCTTTCCTGAATTCAGTCTAAAATTGCACTGGATTTTTTGACTACCACAATATATTGTTGACCCATATTGAGCTTCTGATGCCCTATAACAGCCAGATTTGTAATTTAATTAGCAAAGGGAAATTCCCAGGGGCAAATGCAATGCAGTCCTATGTCTATTCTGCAAATAAGGGATTTGCCCAGTGCTCTAAAACAGTTCAGTAACGTGTTTAGGATGACATAACCAATGTACATCATGGAGATCTTATTTCCAAGGCAAGTTCTCTACGACATTATGTGTATCTTTTTCTGTCATGTTAGATTCTACAGAATCTAAGCAGAAGAACCAGGTGACATCAGATATGTTAGCAGTCCTTCCCAGATTGATTTTATTTACAGATTTGATAAGCATGCTATTTATCATATGCTTTTATCCAACTTATTGATAAAAAGATCAAGTTCCCAGCCAAACACAGATCCCAGGGCTCCACAATTAGAAAACTTTTTTCTAAGTTACCACAAGTCATTAATAACTACTTTTGAGTCTGACCACTCAATTATAATATGAAAGCTCTGAAAATGCTTTACTAAAATACAGGTTAAACTATATGAATACTATCTCCCAATTTACAGATCTTATTTTTTTAAAAAGTGATATAAAAGAGTACTGGAATTGTAGTTAGAAGACCTGAATTCAAATTTAATCTCAGATGGTAACTAGTTTTGTGACCTGGGGTAAGTTCCTTAGCCTCTCAAACTCAGTTTTCTCATCTGTAAAATAGGGATAATAATAGCCTCAATTTAACAGGGCAGTAAGGGTCAAAATATAAATGAAAGTGCTTTAAGGGTCAAATAAATAATATAAATGAAGACGCTTTATAAAACTTAAAGCTAGCAATTATTGTTCATTATTAGTCTGGCATAATCTGGCAGGGGAAGTCATACAAAGTTTCTTCTGATCATCACTTTACTTTCTTAAAGTTTACTATCCTTCCCTTTTGTGATACAGCAAAGAATTCTTGCAGAGACCTAAGTCAAGGCGACTAACTTCAAAATTTCTGACTCTTTTCTTCCTATTTGAAAATTGAGGCAGCATTCATCTTTCCTTAGTACAGCAACAGCTCTCCTATTCTCCAAAAGGGCTAGTTGTGATTATCAAGACAGTGTTAATTATTTTTCCATGACTTACAGTCATCTCCACCAATTCTTTCAGTTCCACTAGTTAAGTTTATCTGGATTGAAGGATTGAATGCTTTGAATGTAGCTAGCTAAGGAATTATCTTGCTCCTAGAGATTCTTAGGCATCAATCCTTATTTAGTTCTGTCCTTTTCCAGCCCAAAGACAATTCTCCTTGGTGGAGAAACAGTAACAAAATCAGAAGTGTACAGACTTAGTTTGTATTATCCATTTTTTATTCTACTCCTTACTTCCTCCTACCAGACTCCCTAATTATATTTTTTCTTAGTTTCAACCTCTGTCACTAGTATTTCAAAAATGGTAAGAAAATCCTATTAGAAAAAAAATAATTGGTATCAAACTTTGGATGTTTATTTCCCGTGCTCCAATGTTTGGAGTTTAAAACTAAACAAAAACATAGTCGTTGCTGGCTCTCTTTCCATTAGGCCAGGGATTATTAATTTAAGAGTTCACAGACATGCAGGAACTGATGGAGGGAATACAGGGAAGGGCTATAAAATTGGATGGGGGGGAATAGATCTTTATTTTTATTGATATCTAGATGAAATTTAGCATGCACTTGAACTGTCAACTTTTTATCAGACTACCAATGGGACTCATAGCACAAAAAATTTTAAGAATTTGATTCTTTCAGACTATTCTTTCTCTTCTCTTATTTTAACGTCTGTCTTCCAGCTCTTTTTTTTTTAATGTTAGACTTCCAAGAATACAAATGACATATCTAATAAAAATCAAATGTATCAACTTAAAGGTGGAAAGAATAGAATTGTGAGAGAGGGCAGATACAGAATTTGTGAGGTGAATTAGGATCAACATTTTGCAAGAGGTGATTAATATTATTATTATTATTGTCATGGTGGTAGTTGTTTGTAGAATGTAGAAAGAATAAGTGTTCCATGTATTCCTATCAGTAATTATCAAAGATTTACTTTCTTCAACCTGATCCAATTCCCTCCCTATCTTAGAAAGACTTCAAAGAGTTAAAATGGAGTGTTCCCTCAAACTGAAAGGAAGGAAAGAAGGAAAGAAGGAAAGGAGAAGGAGAAGACAATGTGTTAGATCTACACCTTTCATTAAAAGGAAGGATAGCTGAACTGTCAAAACTTCAAATAATAACTTAAAAACTTTTTTCTAGTAAAGCCCATTCTTCTACCTTTTGTGTTTATAAATTAAAAGGGTTCAAATTATCCCTTTTAATCCCTTTTTAAAAAATCCCTTAATCCCATAGATAATGATAAGTAATAGAAGAGCATTTTGTTTTGCAATGAATTAGTATGCTGCCCTTCCCTTTTTCTTTAGTGTGCAGGTGGAGAAGAAATGGCCAGATTCTCTTTTCATTAGTATGGGGATCTGCTAATTTAGAAAGACTCTACACCTATTCAGATTTGACTAAGAGTTTAAGTGACTTGGCCAGGGTCACACATACAGTGTGTTCCAGAATGAAATCCAAGTCCTTTTAAAAGCCTTCTAACTACTATAGCTGATTGTCATGTGTGACTTTGTTTTAATTCATTCATATTACTGAAGGGCGAGGATAGGATAAGAATGTAAGGGAAGGTTTGAAACAAATCTATACTACCTGAAAAATGTTCCCTGCTTCCTTAGCAAAACAAACAAACAAAATACCTCTCAAATAAAACATAAAACCACACAAAACTGCTCTTCAAGTCATTTATAACTTATGATCACTTGTTTTTTTAAAAGCCATCATACCATTAAGAGAATATGTGTATACACATACAAATCTTACAAAAATGCATGTGCGTTTTCAGGTTAATGATATGTATCTATGTATGTTCTTGGGGAAATAAATATCCGGTAAATTAGAAATATGCATTTCAGTGAGTTAGGGTCCAAAATATATCCCTCCCCCACTGAAGAGTTAAATTATCCCCTTTGTCTCAAGCAGCTTGTCCTACGCATCCTAGGTAATGTTCAGGTCTGCTTGTTTGTGACCCTCCCTCTCTATCTCATCCCATTACTAGAAGAACCTTATTTTTTAGCCAGTGATCCCACATATACCTTTTTTTTTTTTGAAAGCCACCTGCTTGATTAACTTTGGAGATTAGCTCCCTAATCTTGACCATAATCATGGCTAGACTTTAACCCTCCATATACGTGCATATCCTATCAACACACAAACATCTGAAAAAGAGATTACCTATCTATCTGAATGGAACTACATAGATGTAATGTAGAGAAAGTCAGGAGGAAAAAAAAATTCTCCCCTATTTTAATGAAAAGAACCTCTCAGCAACCTCAGGAAATCCTGTAATTTCATAAATTATTGTTGAAATAACCTCTGCCAGCATAATTTATTAGAACTCCCCATAAGGATCAAGCTTCCCCGCTGACTGACTGGCTGGTTCTACCTCTTTTTACCTAGCGTAAACGTGCATGAAAAGAAGGGTACAGAAGAGTCAAAAGACCAGAGGTTCTTCTGACCAGAGATTATAGGAAAGCCCTGTTTGTTTTCTAGCCATCAGCCTGCTCAATTGAATCACGTACGCCTGAGCTTAGCAGCTTAAAATTCAGCATGCCCAGCCTGCAGTGCTGACATGGATATGATAAGACAGAAGAACAGAAAGACCCCTCTGAAGTAACCTCGCTGAACCACACATGCTCTGACCCTTTTTGTCCTCCCTCGAGCTTTCGCTACCTGGCAAATGCAGCTCTCAAACTGTGCTTGGATCTGCAGATCTTTGCTGGTAGCCATGCAGAAGCCGATTTCTCCCTGGGACTGGCAGTCAGAGAGGGGTTCTCTGAAGAAGACTTCTAAATGAGTGTGTGAGCTGAACTCTTACTGAACTGAATTAATTATTAAAGATGCAGATGGAGCTGTCCAAATGATAAGAACAGCTCCTGACGTGTCATGATCCAAGCTTTCATTAAACCATTTCAGGCATACTAATGGTTTCCCATCGCTCATTACTTACATGCTCTTTTCTCATAGATATAATAACCCTGGGTGCCCATAGGCATATCATACTATAGAAATGCAAAAGCCGGAAGGTTTGTCTTCTTCAGAGCCTTCCAATCCTTCACGGAATCCTTGTGATCTAAAAGCGTTCACTGATTTTAACATGACTAAGTAGAATGAGTTAAGCTCAGAGAGGAGGAAAGTTGAAGAGGATATTTTCTAATAGTGTATTATCACCCATTATAGGAGCAAGAGATGCATCATGCCAAACACTACAGCATGGCCCCAAACCAAAATATAAGTGATGGCTTACAGGTCACTGCTGCTAAATTATTTTGTGTGTGTGTATGTGCTACCAATGACACAAAGCTACTTACTCTATGAACAGTTATCCTCAAGATATTATTACAGCACTGTACTGCACTTTGTTTTGGGACAATTAGAGGGCAAACCAATTGCAGGAGAAGAATGACTATCTTGTGATTGCTCCTTGCTGTTACTTTTTTTTTTTTTTTTTTTTGGGGGGGGGGAAGTTGGGAATACTGCTCCCAAATGCCTTTCACATCCAAGTCAAAATGGCCTGCTACAGGGTAATAATGACACAGCCAATAAATAACAGGGGACTCTAACTGAACATGGGCAACAAGATCAAACTCTCTTCTTACTCCGACTTAGTTAGGTGTGAACATAAATGCCCTTAGCATTGCCCAAGGCCATCCTCTCCAAACTAAATTTTTTTCAGCATTCCAAAAGCAAGTATTTGTTGTTAGAGACATAAAGACAAATGATAACACAATATATATGAATAATTTTCATTAACGTAATTTTTTTAATTAGACATCTTAATAATTCAATTTTTGGGAACAGTCTATCATTAATCTAGGGCTGGAAGAAATCGCAATCATCTAGACCAACCAACCCTATGGTAAACTGAGGATCATAAGTGAAGTGCCTAACCCTAGGGATCATTTAAATAGTATTGCTTGTTTTCTTTTTTGGGAGGAGAGTAGAGGGAGAAAGAAGGAAGAGAGATACAGGACATCAGTATGACCGAATATTCTAAAATTTCTTATTTTTTCAATGTACATTTAAGTCAGTGTTAAACAAAACAAAAAACCAACAAAACAAAGCCACAAAAAGATAGTTTTATGGAAATCATAGTAGATACTACTTTTGTCAAAAGGAAAAAAAGGTCTTAGTTTTGCCTGCATTATCCAGACAAATCATCTTTTTAGGCGTGTAAAGGTGTCAAATTCAAATGAAAAGGAAGCCATACACAAGGATTCTTGCAAGAGCAGATGGACTTAAACAACAACATGTTAATATTATCTGTATTCTAATGGATTTTTATTTATTTGGGCAAATATTTTTCCAACTACATTTTAATATGGTTCTGACCCCACTGGGGAATGTTCTCCACTGACTAGAGGTGTGTTTGACACCTCTGATGTGAAGTAAATCATTGATCAGAAAACTTTGAAAATCCCAGATATTTTCTCAAGTATTCCTCAAACTGCTAACACATTTTTCCACTTGAGTAACCAAAACCTAATGTACTAAGAACTCCCTTCTTCTTTGTGTAAAACAAAACAAAATGTAAATATTGTATGAATATATATTCAGACACACAGATATGCATAGTTAAGATCATGTTGGGGTACATACATTCTTTAGCTTAAAATTATATGCATAAAATATATCTTACTGACTATACTTCTATGTTGTAGTTTAGATTCTTTTTCTAATATAAGTTGGACAAGATGGTAATAACTAAGGTCCTTTCCAGTTTAAGTTTTGATGTATTTTATTTGTCCTACTCCTCCATGTTAATATATCTTAATTAAAACATTCATGACTTCAAATCATTTTAGTTTGTGCCTGAGATTATTTTCATTTTATTATAGAATCACGGAATTATTAAACTTCCTAGGTGACATGATATAAGTCCTGTTTCTAGAGATGAGAAAATGGAAGGCCTGAGACATCAAGTGCTTTTCCAAAGGCATACATGATGGTAGTGCCAAATTAGTTTCCCGACTTCCCCTCTAGGGAATTGTGAAAAATTATACTGAATCAAATTAATTTCAAAAAAAAAAAAAAAGACCTAACTTTAACACAGTGATGCTGTTCAAGAAAAATACTATTTAAAATTTGGCCCAGAGAAATGACAAGATAAAATTTATGTGCCTTTTTTTTTCCTCTTGTAAGAGAATTAGATACATAGTTACATAGTTTGATATTTGATAAAATTAACTCATTGTTTGTTTTTTAAATCAAGGATTCTGTCCTGACATTTAACTGACTAGGCAAATAATTTAACTTTCCGGAGCCTCAGTTTCCTCCTCTTTAAAATAGGGATCACAAGGTTAGTATTTTGAAGCTCATGCAGTCAATAACTCCTATCATTAATATAAATAGTTTATCACTTAAAATAAATAAATCATTCACAATTCCCAATATATTCCCTTCTCTAAATTAAAAATATTTAAAATAATTTTCATTAAATGGTATTTACACACATATATTGTATCTAGGTTATATTGTAACACATGTAAAGTGTATGGGATTACCTGCCATCGGGGGGAGGGAGTGGAGGGAGGGGATAATTTGGAAAAATGAATAAAAAAAATAAAATAAAATAATTTTCATTTCTTTTTATACCAGTAAGTATAGACTGAATCTATAAAATGCCAAATATAGAGATGAAATCTAAAATTCATATGTACAAATTGAGATAGTTTGCTTATATGCTGTTGCCAATTTTGTTTCTATTTCTAAATATGGCCTGAATAAAAGGAGGAAATTTTTAAAAAAAGTTTTCTTAGTCAAAGTTAAATAAGGAATATAAAAAATACAGTTTTAAAAGTATTAAACAACTTTTAACTTCATTTGATTCTATATATAATACAAATATAACATTTATATTAGTTATAGAATATATATAAAACTCAGATTGTTTTCAAGATTAATGTTATCCTTTCTCTTCATCCCTCTAAAAATGTGAAAAGTAAATTTTTTTGCCAATGAATTCTGAAATAACTGTGTATGCAAAAGTTGTATTTTTTCCCTAATAAATTATGTTATGGGTATCCTTAACCCTTTTACATAATTTTATGCAATCAAAAAGGAACTGACCCTTAAGATGTTCATTTAGAGGAACCAGCTAAATTTAAAAACTCTGACATAAATGAGAAATACAAAACTGATGTTTGCCCATCTTTCTCTAACAGTCTGCTCTCTAGGTGTAGCAGTTTTTGCAATGGTGATAGTATAAAAGTTCAAGAGATCTGTGAACATATTCTTGAGATAAACTAAGAAGGACTGGGGAAGAAGCATTTCTAAAACGGGTCTCTTTCGCCAAATGAAGAATTAAAAGTTGTTTACCCTGTTCCATAATACAATTAGTTTCCATTATGTTCCATGGTGACCCAAATGGCTTTAAAGGTATACACACATATATGCACTTGTATATTTATGTGTAAGTGTGCACACACACACACACACACACACACACACACACACACACACACACACAAACACATAAATTGGATTGGTGTATTCTTCTAATACCAAGACAGAGTTGGAAAAAGATTGAGAATACTTTTCAAATACAGGAAAATGTAGCAGTTATTTGAATATGTGAAATACAACTGATGATGCATATTTGTGTTAAAAAGTATATTTGTAGTGTTAAGCCACAGATGCACACAATTAAAAATAGTTAAAACTGTGTCTGATAGTGAATTAATAATTCAACATAAAAACACATTTGTATAGAAAGCATCATTGCACTAACAAGGAGAAGGGAAGGACTGGGAGACAGAGGGAGGATGAGAAAAGCATCCTTACCATAATAATAAAGGTAACAGGCCCAATGAAGCTCCAGATAAAAGAGTTATCTACATGAAGCCAGCAACTGAGAGAAAGAGAGAACATGAGTTACACAGTGTTTCTTTGGCTCCTCAAATATTTCAAACAAGAAAATGTTATGTTGAGACTCCACACACTATTTCTAGACGTGACTTTGTAAGTAAATACAGAGTAAGCAAAGATGATCACAAAAACGTGGCCTTTGTTTCCTGCCTAACAAAGCATTTTATTGAGTGAAGAAGAGTTTAAATATGTGTTGTGGGCTTCTGTTAAGGCAGATTCTTTTCCTGTATGATAATGCGAGAATAATTTCCCCATTATTGGGGAAAACAGAACAACAGGACATAAAAGAAAGCCCTCTGTCCACTTTAAGATTTCAGGCTTTACTAAAGGAGCTATGAACTTCCACATCAAAAACCCATTCAATATTTCTCAACTTCCCTGTGTAATCTTCAAAATTTGCCTTTTATCTTTATCTATCTCAAGTAAAGTGCTTATCCCCATGGAACAGAACAGACAGAAAATGCTCAGATGTCATGTTCTGTTGCAAAACAGTATGACATAAATAAAATGACTCAATTGGGAAGGGAAGAGGACCGAAGGGGAAAGCAGTATATGCGTACAGTATCTGAGTCAAAAAGGCTCCTGCTCCCCAATACTGCTGCCTCTCTACTTGAACGGCTTTTGTTTGTCTTTCATCATTTGCAAAATCAAGCGGCTCCCTTGTAGTCCTTAGCATCTTTCTATAATACAACTAATTTTATCAAAGGAAAAAGTAAACAGTATAGGGAGGCAAATTCATGCCTCTAGCAACTCAAATCCTTGGAAACATGTCTACGTCTACCTTCTGTCACTTTCTATAAATATCTCTATTTTTATAAATAAAAGGCAGTGGCTAATTTTAATCCTGTTCAAACTGCCTGACAAAATATTATCAAAGCAAAACATCATATGGGATAGAATGTTCTTCTATCATCATTCAGTGTGAGAGTTAGCCAGAGGGGCAGTTGAACAAAGGCAACTAATGAAGCATTAGCTTAAAACTGAGTGGTTAAGATTGCCAGACACTTTAACCTAAAAGGAATTTTTACTTAATATCCATTTTAGACCAAAAAGTTATTTACTTTTCCAATTTGTTTCAGGTCAATCTTTTTGTGTTAAAAAGAAAGACCATAATTTAGAATCCGCCTCTCCCAGAATGGAAATTCTCTGAACCTAGAAAATTACAAAAGACTTGATTGTAATCTGTGTACGGCATGGCCATTCTCTTCCCAATAAAGCTTTCAGATGCCATTTTAGTCTGTCAGGGACCCTCACTGACACCTAACAGGCTTTAAAAAAATTATTCACTTGAAAAACACTCAGGTCGCTTTCAATTACTCACGCCTTCTCTGTTCCATAGCTCTTATAGTCAATGGCTGCTGAGACACCAACTACAGTGGCAGGAAGGAGGTAGCCAGCAACATAGTAGTATTTCTTCCTTGAATATTCACTCTCAAACACTTCAACAAGCATTAGGTAGAGTTGTACCCCTTCTAGGCACATCCAGGCAAAGGCAGCCAGGAAGAAAAAGTGTAAGAGGCCTGCAAATATTGGGCATGCAATCTGCAAAGAAAGGACAAGTGTCAACAGCAGTGGCTAACTTCAAAAATGTATAAGATTAGCAGGGAAACCTCACAAAAATAAAAATTAGGCAACCCTACACATTGCTGCAAACATGCTGTGACCAACTATGAAATTCTATTCACGGGGACCTGATATTTTCAGTCATAAGTGAAAAGCATTACTAAATTTAATACAGTATTGAGCTTGCAATAACTTTATAAAGTGTTCATTTTGATGATACTGTAAGTAAAAGTTATAGCACATTCTTTAACAGAACAGACTACTCAATGACATTGTAATCCTTTAATTACAATAGTGCCACATTAACAGCAGGACAAATTTTGACTATTCTGCAAGAGCGAGCTTGTACTGGATTTGATTCATGAGTCTAGATAGAACAGTTGGTTCTAGATATATTATTTATAGCTTCTGGTTGAAATTCTGTACAGCAGCCAGGAGTCTATCTCCTTTAAATGACAAATACTTCAACTTTTACTATATGAGGAAATTCATCTGTCAGATGTGTAAGCAACTTAGTTTCACCTTTGTCCAGGTGAAGATACAATGAAATAACCACCAAATTTTAAAATTCAGGATGTGTAACAGATTTCAGAGTGACAGATAAACCTCTAAGAATCATCCCTGGATAAAGCCTTTGGTGTAAAGAAGGCAAGAGGTTGTGAAAGAAGATTTCTTTTTCACTTCAGAACTAACCAAATCTGTCCTATTCAAATAATTTGACTTAGTAACAAAGTATGTTTCTCAAATAGGCAAAAGTTCTTGCACACTGTTTGGGAGAAAGAGGCAGGATAGGCTGATATTTTCAATAAGAGAAAATATCATTAACTTGTCTATCTTAATCTATGTAAAACTTTCTTGGCATTGTTCCCCCATCAGAGATAGTGTGTGGGTTGATAGCCTGGGGGCAGTGTCATATTTAAATTCACATCAAAATCAAAAAGTCATTTTCTGAGAAATGATAATCAATAGTCACAAGGGTAGCTTACCGTGTATTCAGTCTTATCAATGCCTATTAGGAAAATGAATTCGGCAATGAAAAGATTGATGCAGAGATTCTTGTGAATTGTGTTACGATCGCTCTGTAGACCGCGGAAGAAGCAGAAAGTGAAGATGCAGATAGCTAGGCAAACGAGGGATATGACAATTCCCACCCAGGTGATGACAGTGAGAAGTAACTCATGAACTCCATCTTTGTACTGAAAAAAAGAAATGTGGGGCATTAGAATGGCTAGACTTCAAGTGAAAGAAGTTGTTCTTTTAAAAAGGTGGAAAAATTTCTTTTTTTTCGTGTGTTTTCAAATAAAGAACCTTTTGCTCAGAAAGTTACTTGTAAACTTGAGCTTAAATGAAGTCAGAATGATAATAAAAGTAATATCTAATACTGGTGTAGCACTTTGTGGTCTGTAAAGGGCTTTATTAATGTTATTTTACCTGGTCCTCACAAGAACTCTGTAAATAAGTACTATTATTATCCCCATTTTACAGATGAGAAAACTAAGACTGGAATGAAGTGATTTACCAATGGTTGCACATGGGATATACGAACATGTCTCCATATAGCAAAAGAATTTGTGAAAAAGTATTAATACTTTCTTTTTATCTTACATATTTTCAAATATAAAAAGCATTATTGAGAAGTGGAAATTTTAATTTGGAAGTGTTGCTTAATCAGAACAGGAGGCCTATCATGACAATACACGTTTCTGAAAACTGCCAAACTTTAAAAGATTACAAAGAACAGTGATTAGGATAAAAGGCTTATATCCTCCCAATTTTTCAGACCCAGAAATAAGAGGTTTTAAAGGAATTCTTCTTCCCTTATGTCATTATCTTGTATTAATTATTCCTTGAATCACTCTTCATCAATCCACCCCGACTGCTTCACACCCACAAAAGGTCTGACTGATGCCCTCCAGGTCTCCCTAGAAATGCTTGGATTCCTGTGGTCTGTTTCCACTTACGCACAAGGAAGAATGTTAAAACACATTCAAAAACTCCCTCTGATTTTTTCATTACCTATTACATATTAATTACAGAATAGCAAAGTATTAGGAAACGCAGAGTGGTACTTGGTGCAACTTGATTCCACCAGAGCATAATTTGTGAAAAAGAATGTAATCTTAGACAAGAATACACGTGGGGGGAAGAAAAGAAAGCTGAGGCTAGAACAGAAGGAATTATAAAGGCAGATGCCTCCGAGAAAGTGCAACAACTATATGGCAAAGGAAGGGCACTATAGGGACCTCTAGAAGTTCCCACTAGTTTGTTTTGTTTTCAGTCACAATAAGCACCCAAAGAACGGACTTATTTCCCAAGCTGGGTGGAATCTCTGGAGATGTTTCCAATACTCATTAGAAGTGCAAATACTTACTGCAATTTCCCTGTGGGCCATGAGAATAGCAAAATTGGTTAGGTGGCTGCATGCACACGTTGTGTGAGTTTTATTAGTGTCAACCAGCTTGCAGCCCTGGGTAGACCAATATCCCATCATTGTTCTTTCAGAGTAGTTCCAGAAGGAGCAGTTTGCATTGAAATAATTGTCAGGCTGGGAAATAAAATGACAAGATAAAATTAGGATTTTACACTCTAAGATGGCTATAGCAATTGTTTAATATGTGTAAAAGGTAATTTAGATTAAACTTTGCATGTTTCGGACTATAAAGTTTTTCATCAGCAAAATTGTGGACTATGTTGTACAAGGCAGGCATCTAGCTTAAAAGGGACTTTATAGTCCGAAACACTGTAAAGTGTACTCTAAATTACCAAAGACCCATTTTAGACAATTACAATTTCCATCTTATGATTTTACATACTGATGGCACATTAGACTCATTTTTCCCTTTCTGACAAAATTAGAGCTATGACTATATTCTAAGGAATCTCTCTAGGAACCAAGTGTTTTAAAATCCATTTCTCCTTTTCCATTCATTTTCGGTCAGCTCAAAGTGACACATAAGCAGCAATCTGAATCAAACAGCCAATTCCTTAAGGCTCCCTCTCTCCAGGCAAATCCACTGAAATAGCTACCAAAAAAAAAAAAAAGAGAGAGAGAGAGGAGTAACCTCACACATTTATTTCCCTGTGCCAATTCGGGTGATCCACTTGGCTGTGTGAGGGAACTGATTCTCTCAGCTTATAACAAGGAGGTTTAAACAGACTGCAGACAATCTTCTAACATAGTGCAGTCAATTAACTAGCAACTTAATAGCTAGGATGGAGATTTGCAGTAAACTCAAGACACAGCAGAGAAACTGCATTTCCTCGCCCTGCTTCACCTTTTAATTCACAGTGCTTCGTAAACATTTTTCCAAGCAGAGTCTGGAATTAAAAAACAGGGGTTAAATGCTTTCACTGACATTTAAACTTGCCACACTAAACAGGCAGAGCCATAAGAGTTGATATTCTGCTATCCTGCTGTTAAGGTAAGAGTTAATTTTCAATCTGAAACAAATTAGAGTCATTTACATTTTCATGTTGATTACTGAATTAGCTTTCATTAAGAATACACTTAAGTTCTAATAATCACTGAACCAGGCTCATTTAATTTTATGTTCATAGACTTAAATAAACTTGTGTCTCTGACCTAGTCCAACATTTAAAATTCAAATGGAAAGGTGTTCCTCCTCTGTTTCCCCCTCCTCCAACACTGCTCCCTTCTCTTGCTGGGTTTGATGACCTTCTCATTAATTCATTAGAGTAACTCACATCAATGTGTTCCAGGGTAAAAAGCACAGGGTCAGTCAGGTAGACACGGCTGGACTCCTTATTGAGCGAGGCTGAAATGACGTGCGAATTCACAGCGATGGTACTGTTACGGCCAGCAAAGTCACCCCCCAGTTTTATAGTTGCATTTTCAGTACTAAGGAACTGTCCCAAACTCTTATAAATGATGAAGACCAACTTTGCAAGCCCTGTAGAGGAGAAAACAATCTTATTTTACAGGAATCATGCTTACAACAGTTTCCCAGTAGTAAAATAAAATAGCAATAATGGCAAAAATGGAAGAAAGGTGTAATTTCGAACTTGGGTCCAAATCTAATCTACATCGTCATTTAAAAAAAATTTAGCGCATAAAAACAACAATAACAATAACAAAAACTACAGTAAGAGTCCAGCTAATCAGAAACTTAAGCACAATGAGCTCAAGAAGGTGTGGTCTGACTATGGAGAATTTGTACAAAGTTCTATCATTTTATGCTCAGCCTTACCATTTCTGCTGTTCTGTTTGACAGTATTTGCAGAAAGTTGGATTGAATTGGATCCTTTGCTGCCCTGAGGAAATTTCAAGTCTTGTACCTGGCCTTCGGTACTGACCACAGCAACTTCCAAAACTGGTTCAAATAAAGAGTGATGAAGAAAATGCATTAAACACATTTTTAAGGGTCAAATAATAGACCAGTGGAATTTTCCTGAGCCAATATTTCTAAATGCCCTCCCCATACACACATAGAATTTTTTTTTTTGTTTAAACAAATCCACACAATAGAATCTGCATATTCCAATAAAATTCTATATATTGTGACTCCCAGAATGATTCTTAAATGCTAATTTAAATTTTTGTCATTTATGTTTTGTACCTTCTGATGGTATCAGTTTATCCATAGCTTATATAATCGATTATAAAATTTTCAAAGAATTAATAGGAATTGAGCACTAACCCTGGTAGCTAATTAGTCTAGCCCACAGATGAGAGGAATTCTGACTCTAACCTATCTGTCAGTTGGTGAAGTTTATATTTAAACCACTAGAATGACCAGGGATGCAAAGCTGTTGAAACTTCATTTTTAAGCCCTTGGGCTTCACTGTCAGTCCTAAAAATGCTTATCAAAGACCAAATGGATGTACTTTTTCTTTGTATAAGACGTGGTTCAAAAACATGTGGTATAGACTTAGGATTATATGATATAACTATTTAAAACTGGGATTCTCTTTATTTCTCAAATTATTCAGATCAGTACAAAATATTTATCAACAGGTAAACCTGGCATTTTTTTCTACATATACACATAACTCTTAATCCTGACAGTCAAATTTATGCTTTTTTCTAATTTTAAGAAACACAAACCTTTTAAGCAAGAGAATAACATACAGGAATGAGAGGCTTAAGTATGGAAATTACTCAGGGTATTCACGTGACCAATGCAGCCAATTAAATTAATTGTAAAATGCTTTTGTCTAATAAAAATACAATAATTGCCATAATCCTCCTTAGCACAAATATATAACTTTTAGCACTCTGTACTAAAAGAAATTTTATTATTAAAGCTCAAAATTTCATGCTGATTTTGTTTAAAAGGAATAGCCTTGCTTACAAAGCCATTTTATATTATTAATATCCATAGAAAAAGACTATTGTATTTATAACAAGGATAAAAATAATGGAAACAAATTATTTTTATATAGTGGAAAGAGGCAAAGTATGATGTTAAGTACCTTAATAATTGTATTTTTTTTTTTATTTTTACAAAGACAGAAAACAGCATTTTTGCACAGGACTCAAAAAATGAAAACATATAAATTTTGCTCTCTTGACTACAGATAACAGAAATTATGAAAAAGTGGAAAGGATTCCTTATAATATATACCTTACCTTAGAGGGCATACTTATCAGAAAGGGGGGAGTAGAATATATAAATCTGTTTTCTCCCCACTTTGTACATCTATAGCCCAAGTATCTCATTCAAGTTTTGCTAAAGTCTATCTCTTCAAACAGCTGTATTTTCAATTGGAAAATTATATTCATATGACTATCTCTAGGCAAATAAATTTTTCTTTGCATTGCAAATAATGGGGTAAAGATGGCTTTATCCATTCTGAGAGCATTATTAGTAGCATATCCTAGTCACTGAGGAAAAGGGTGTGAAACCTATAGATTCTCCTTTAGGTTATCTCTTGAAAGGCAAGCAGAGAGTCACTACCCATGCCTTTGTCTTTTCTATAAAGGAAAATAAACTCAGAGGATTCAGAATTGTGATATGGAGGAAAATCACCTCAATAAGAATTTTTCTTTCTTTTTTTTTTTTTTTTTGCAGGGGGAAGGGAGAATAAGGGGTAAGGGTATGAAGAAAGCACCACTGAAACACTTCATTTGAATGCTTCTGTCACAGTAAAGATCATCACAAATCAAGCAACAGCTATGGGAATATTTTTTTTCTCTGAACTGTTTCTCACCTGTCCAGCAATCTCACCTGATCAGAAAAAAGAGAATGAGTTTTCTCAATGACTGTATCCTCTATGCCTAGAACTCCCTATCCTTTCTCAAATCATTCTGGCTTTTAAGTCTCAGCTAAAGTCCCACTTTCTAGAAGGAGACTTTCGCAGTCCTTCTAAATCTGAGCACCCTGAGATTTTCTCTAATTTACCCTGTATGTGCATATGCATATATGTATACATATCCTACAATCTATCTATATCTACCTCTCTATAGCTGTTTTATTTTTATGTGATTATTTACAAGCTTATATCTTGACCATTAAATTATGAGTTCCTTATGGAGAAAGATTGTGCAGTGTGCACTGTTTGGTTTGGAAATTTTTTTGTGCTTAGCACAATTTCTGGCATACTGAAAGTACTGAATAAATGCCTACTGATGTAACTTCACTCTGAAGCTATTTATTTGTGTTTTACATACAATTCTAAAAAGTACAGATGTCTTGATTTCCAGAACTACAAGTAACTGGAACCCACAAATCAATTTATTTTGTTAGCTTTGCCATCTATACCCAAAATCTTGGCGTTAATTCTCATTGTTCCCAGGTATAGGTAGAGCTATATGCTCTGTGATGTTCCTTCCAACTCTCTTTAACTTGGGAGTTTTCCAACGTGACCAACAGCACTCTGCTATGTTCGCAATGGACAAATTCTTGATTCCCAAGATTCTGTGATTAGCACAAACTAGCTAAATTCAGCTGAATTATCACAAATTCTGAATTAACAAAGACTGTGTTAAATGCAGCTGCAGTGCGACTCTCTCCCAACTCACTGTATCGCTGAGCTTCTTCCTCTCAGAGCCGGCATCTAAAGTTCTGAATTATGCTCCAAACTCTCCACAGCTATTTTGCCATCCGTGGAGCATATACATTCTGCATTAAGATAGTTCACTGAGCACATTTTCACCTGAAGGCAGTAGTGCTTAATGTAAACATGTGGCCCGTGTACTATGTGCCTAAAATATGTACTGGCATTCCAAAAAAGTCATTTAAATTCATTAGGAACAGACGATATAAAATAAAGGCATCTTCCACCACAACTCCATAGGAAAAATTTGGGAGAGTTCAACAAACCCATAGCTCAGCATTTAAACAGCTTTTTCTAATGTGTTCTGCTATGATTTTTCAATTGCAAAACAATTTAAAATTTTTAAAATAAAAATTTATTTTATCCTTTCCTTTTGTACTCATTTGGCTATGGGCTGATTCAATTTAAATAAAGAAGTATCTTACTAAACAAGTGGCACCAGGCACTAAGGGAACAAAGACAAAAACCAAATACTCTTGGTCTTCCACTTGCTTATCTATTACTTCTTTTTATTTGAGAAGGAAAAAAGAAGGGAAAGAGTGAGAGATTAAAAGGAAAGAAAGAAGGAAGAAAGGAAGAAGGGAAAAGCTAGGCAAGGGGAGGAAAGAAAGAAAAGAAAAGAAATTAAAATATCTGCAAGTAGGGAATAACAAAAGCATTCTTTCCACCCAGGTTCAACTCCCAGGCAAAAAAAAAAAAGCTCCACGTGTCATCAGGAAAACTCACCAATATTTTCAGTGGGCATTGAGACCCGTGTTGCTTCTAAGAGATTGTCAGCCAGGACAAAGGCCCCTTCTTCCAGTGTATCAAGTAGCATCGTTGCAGCATGTGCCTGTTCTGAAGAATTCATGTCTTTCCAGGATTCTAGAGCTTCAGGTCTCAGCAGGTTGTCCACTGTGTCAACAATTGCCTGCATCCATTAGAAAACTATCATTAGGCCTGACTGCTTCTGGCACTGAGGAGATTTTCTAGTGCTGTCTTGTGACAATTCTAATATTCAGCTGTCAAGATGATTTACTCTGATTTAAAGATACCAGAACACCTGGTTAACATAAAATAGACCTAACTACTTCAAAATAGGACTATTTAAAAGGGTTACTAGAATGTCAAACTGGTCGTGAAATGTAAATGCAGATATCTGATTTATTTCTATTTATATAGTGCACAAAAACAGGGTCAAAAAGTGCAGAAAAATATAAGACCCGGTGCCAATGACTTTGCCTGAGGCTTTAATCTTACATACAATGTCAAGGTTTTTATTTTCTGGACAGAAGATACTCGAGACCTAAGAAGTAGCTTTATGTTGGCAGTGGGAAAGAACAGATAATATGTTGTTTTTTAAAATAACACCTTGCCCAAACTGTGGCCCACAGTGTTTATTGCCACATTTGTTTATTAGCTAAGACTAATGAGACGAAGTAGTTTCAGAGCGTGTAAATGATGTGTGAATGTTGTCTCTCTCCAAACTTACTATACTGCGCCGAGCTCAAATCCTGGAGACTATAGCTCTAGTTCTTGCACAGTGGTCACTGAGCAAAGGCAATTAATCAACTGAACAAACAAAACTGTCCAAGCCTAAACTGGTCATTTAAGGAATTAGGGGGGAGAAAGGGAGGAGGTGTGTGAAACAAAGTGAAGTCCCCCAAAATGACCATATTGAAAATTTTCTCATGGGGAGATTAATTCAGCGACACATAAAGTAACAATAAATAAAAGGGGGGGGGAAGCAGGGGAGAGACAGAAATTCAAAGAGACATTTTTTAATTCTCTTCATAAAATAACCCAATCAATCACACTAATCAGTTAATCAATTGAAGGCAGGCTCTCTCTTGATGCATAATGTAACTGCATTGAATATGTCATGCACTGGTGAATCCCTGCCCCATTTACCTGGCCATCATGTGACCTTAAGCACATATGTGATCTGTTTGATCTAGTAATAAATGCTGAGGGCGAAATAAGCACAGTGCATACAAACAGAACCTCGCCCTCTAAAATTGGTGAGGAATACTGCATTTAAATGTTGGTGGAGACTGTTGCCGGAATAAGATTAATTAGCTTAATCCATCTTAATATCCTCTTTCTGTCTGCTCGGTGAGCCACCACGACCTTCGGGGCAGGTATAAGATACTCCGTAGTGGAATTAAAGGACCCCCCCCCCCCCATTCCGTTCTCTAATGGGAGATGGAACAGTGAGGATGCTCTCACTGATCCCACTTGCAGTCATTAACTGGAGTGGAACCGAAATCGGTCTGCTGAGGCTGGATTCATTAGCCACCAAGAAATACAGATTGGAGCCTCTAATCTGAGGTACAAATGAATCCTCTGTCACAGAGTGGGAACTTGCTTCATTTGCATAGTGTAAGTCGGCTTCTGATGTGTAACTGCGCAAGTTTTATTCGTCTTATCTGAACCACAGATGCTCATGTGGGATGTCCTGAAAGCGACACTGGTCGGGCTGAAGGTCGTCTGAGGATTTCTCATGCTGCCACAGAGTGTGCTGGGGATGTGCTATTATTAATTTCAGGTCGAGCTTATTTATTACCACATCTATGTCTTTGGTGGATACAAAATGATCAGCATAATCATATTCCTGAGATACTCTCCCTGCCAAATGAAAAATGGCTGCTTTTCCCAATGAGGCATGTATCCTGGGCAACATACCAATTATTACATTTCATACATTAAACTTTTACCTTAAAGGTGAACTGCAAATTAAAGGATGAAGAATTCTATCCACTTCAGCAGTTATTTCTTTGCCCCCCATTAGCCAGGCTAAAAAGGAACATTCAGAACCTAAAAACAGACCCTCCCACCACTTTTTCTTTTAAAGCTCTCAGGTCCAGCAAAGTCTAATCCTATCTGGCTGGTCGCCATTCTTACTGGAGACCCTGCCAAAAAATACCAGTGAAGTCACGGACACTGGGTAACCTCTATCCCACTAAAATATCACAGAAGCAAAAGAACAAGGTGCTTAAACAAGGGTGTGTGCATGCATGGTGCATGGTCCTTGGAATTCTGATTTGCCACTATTTTGTTTCTGAGGAGGATGCACAAAAATTAGGAGATCCTATTCCCCTTTAAAAAAAAAAAAAAAAAAATGGACTTCAAGGATCCATGAAGGAAAAGGAAAGCCCATTGACTACTCCACTTATATCTGTCCGCTTACACGTGGTAGCATTATCAATATTTCCTTGACTGTGGGAATAACAATCGGCTGAAGTAAGCAAACAGTCTATTCCTGTCCCTTTCAGCCTGGCAAGAAGCACCATTAAACAGATACTAATGGAATTGTCACAATATTCATATTTCATCTACAGTTTACCCAACCTCTACGTGAATTATCTTTGGAATTAACCCTTAAAATCTCAAGACCAAAGCTATTTCATTTTAGAGCATCCCACAGAAATAAGAAAGCAGTGACATTTTCATGCACATACAATCATGACCATACAGTCTTTGATATGATAAACTGCCAAGAAGATATCATAGCTGTTTGATTGCCAGCTGTTGTTTGATCCACAAGGATAACATTGGGAAACAAAGGGATTCTATTATTACTTTCCAATTCGGAAGATTTTCATTAATATTCTTGTACTTTGGGATAAATAAAAATGTTGCAAAAAAAAAAAAAGAAAAAAGAAAAATTATTTGCTTATTCTGAGAATATTATACCTGTGCAAAGCCAACATTTGCATAGTTGATAGGGGGCACAATACATAATTATCAAAGACTGAAATACATTGGATCATGCAGCAAGATGATAAAGCGTGGCAGGTAGCTGACGCAGGGAGAAAGCAGGGTGACAGCAGAGGAGAGATACCTTAAGGTAAGCCCTGCATGTCTTCTCTCGTTTTTGGAGCTTTTTAGTAAGAGAAAAGAAAAGTAGAGGTTAGATGTACATCTCTAGAAAGCTGCCCCCAAAATACATATATGTGTATTAAAACACACACACACACATACACACACAAACACACACACCCTCGTTAATCTCAAATTGGATGGTGCTTTTGTCATTCTATCTGATTTCAGTGAATGTAAGACCATCCTTCTTTAGTAGGAAGGGGAGTTAAAGGTCAAATCCAACCCTTTCAAGAACGAATTTTGTCATGGCCACATGGGATGGTAGGTAGCATCATTCACAAGATTTACTCCCAAGAGAACATTCTTTTTTGCCTTTATTATATCATATTTCCCTTTATCTCTTAGGTACCTAGGTGGTGCACAGTGGATAAATGTGCCAGGCCTGGAGTCAGAAAGACTTAAATATTCCAAAGCAAATCATTTAACTTATCTGCCTCAGTTTCCTCATCTGTAAAAAGGGGGTTAATAATAGCATTTACTTCCCAGGCTTCTTGTGAGGATCAAATGAGATAATAATTATAGAATACTTAACAATTAATACCTGGCACATAATAAATTATGTAAATGTTAGCCATTATTATTTTTCTGGTTATCATACTGCCTTTTCTTTCTAGGATATGAAATGAAGAGGTATAAAAATTCTGGCCACAGAATTCACATTGAAGGAAAGAAATGTGCAATCTTCAATGCCTTATAAATTTTAGGGAGCATCAAATATCCACCCAGCCTTAAGATTTCTATCAACTTCTCTACACTAATGCTGCCAAAGGGGACAAAAATGTGTAGCCAACCAATTATCTTCAGATCAAAAATTCAAAAAATAAATAAATAAACATCTTCCAAAGCAATTAAAATAAGAAACAGAAAACTGGAAATTTAAGTTCCACTCCCAAAGGTTGCCATCAGAAACATTACTTCAATGATTACTAGTAAGATATAAAAGTCACAATTTTTTATGGTCCATTTATAAGGCCAGAAGAAAAGGCAGATATAAATGACAACTCTCTGAAAAGTCTACCAGTATAATGCCTATATGAAACATTTTGAAATAAGGAATCTAGTCTTTGAAGTCTGTCAGCAACAGAGGTTTCCCATAATCTAACTGACATTATTTATATATTTACTGCCCTTCTGTTCTGTCTTTAATAATGATTCTTTCTTGGGAACCAGAGCAAATAAGAATGAAAAGATGGGAGGAAAAAGAGGAAGAGTATTAGTAATATACTACTAGTAGTAGTAGGAAATAGGAAATGCCTAATTAAAAATGCCATACCTTGTTATAACTCCGCCCAGCCGAATCCTTCTCACTGGGTTTGAGTTCTTGCAGCTGCGCGTCTAGAATGTCCACCAATTGTTCCATCAGTCTCACAGATGAGCTCACATCCCCAGCAAACACAGGTCCTTTGGTGTGTTTAGCCAGCTCATTGGCAAGACTGGCGGCATTCTCTCCACTTCGGATCTGAAACGACAATTTATATTATCTCAGCAGGAGCCCATGTTCCGCTCATGGCTTCCAAGTTGACTCCCAGCATACCTTTGTGGTAGCAAAACACCCATTTGCACACACGTCAAAATCTGCAGCTAATTGAGAACAATAAACTTTTTCTTTATCTGGAAGATGAAAGGTTCTTATACACACAAAAGAAAATTCTTAAGAAGCATTTAAAAAAAAACTATAATCAGATTGGAAATTTGGGGCCAAGACTTCTGTTTCATTATAACTTTTTTTTTCTCCTCTGTCTGCTATTATTAGAAGCACAAAAATCTACTGGTTCATAGCGGCAAGCATTTAAAAGTCAAAGTCAAGTGGACTGGGACAGATGACGATTATTTAGCTTTCATCACCTCACAAGGAACGATTGGGAAGGACCAGGAAAACAAAAGGTGATGCTGCAATGTGCTATAAATAGGATTTTGCCTATAATACCACCTTGCAAGACATTTTATTTGTTCTATCATCATCTGCCAACTAAACATCTGTTTGGGTTCTGGAAATTCAGTTGCACATTGAAATCTATTTGATTTAGTAGGCCTACACAGAATTCATCTTCTGAACATTAAATCAAAACAAAACAAACCCGGCCCAGAACATGCTAAACATGAATGAAATTAAGCAAGCATGTACGCATTTAGAAGCTTAACTTAGTAAAGAATATGCCCCAAAACACATGCGGGCTTAACTTTCGGTAAATGGTTCACAGACAAAAACGATGCATAATTCTTTTACTTTTAAACTGAACAAAGAGCAATAAAGATGGTTTCAACATACTAAGCTGAATTATTTATGTTCGAAGTTAAAGCCTTTAATCACCAGTGTGTATCATATTAAAAGATTCCAACCAACCTTCTGAGCCAGCTGATTTACCCAGTGTGAGGTACAGTTGCTAAGATCAGGGCCCTTAGGGTTCCATGTGCCGGTGGAAACCACGCAGAGATACGAGGCAGTTCCTACAACAGATGTAGAAAACAACAGTGAAATTGAAACCATTTTTCTGCATGCATTCAGGAAATCAGCTCCGCCATTCCCGCTCTGTGTGTTAAATTTTGAATAAACGCTAATGGAGGCAGTTGACAATAACTGACGAAAACATAGGGAATAACGCAGATTACAAACAGTAAATATAAAGTCGGCATAGAAATATCAGACGTTTACAGCAAACAAACCAAAAGCCCTTCATTTTTTTTGGAATTTCTCCAAAGTGGGGCTGGTAATGAGAAAGGCAGCTGTAAGCAATCTTTACTATAGTCCTCAGGCAAAAATCTCAAGTATAACCTGAGTCCTCAAGGATTCAAGGCATTCGTGGCCTGTACTCAATGGCCTTTTATAGATTAAAATCTAAATAATGCCTGCAGACACTGTATTATCATACTTTATAAATATGGCACTTGTAAGTGGTCCCCCCCAAAATGGGGGCAACTCCATGATGCTTTGAGCACCTAGTTACTGAGGACTCTGTGTGCCGATGTGCATATGTATGTATAATACGCACACATATATACATGAAATTTTTTTATATAAATATGTATACATATTTCACAGGAAATACCTCTTGTTCCCTTGGGACAAGGCCGTTCAACTATCATTCCTCTTTGTGTCTGAGGCCACCAAATCCCCCTGGCTTCTAAAGCTTCGCAGAATCTTTCTGGCGGGGGAAAAATACTTGTTACAGGAGGAATTTTGGTTGTAGAAACTGCTGGAGGTGGTTTAGTCCCTTTGCTTCCTTCCTTTGTTCCACCAGCTAAAGTTGTGCTCATGGGGGCTTTCTGTGAAGGAGTGCTTGTGGTTGATACTGTGGTTTTGAACAGCTCAGCTGAAGAAGTTACTGTCACTGCTGTGGTAGGCACTATGGAAAAAAGATGAGTATGTTAATCCCAATTTTTCAAAAGTTCACAAGAATCTCTGAGAATGCTAGTTAAAGAAACAAAAAGACAATTTAATTCAATCATTCTCTGATATGGATTGCAGAGAAATACATGATGTGTGTAATACAGAATGATAAGTTACAGGGGAGGGGATAGATTGAGATGTGCTTTGGACAAGTGTTTCCATATTGGTCAGATTTTTTTTTTTTTGATCCACCAAAGCCTTAAACTAATTTTTTATATGCTTCTGACTTAGACATACCTGTTTTGGTTGTTTTGCTGATTCTACTACGATCATACTGGTGTGGAGTTGTCCCAATGCACAGAGCCCAGGGCTCTCATATTAAATTTCTAAACTTAAGGCACTGACTAGGTTTTTATTTTTATTTATTTTTGGGTTATTTTTTGTTTGTTTTGTTTTATAGCTTTTTATTTACAAGACATATGCATGCGTAATTTTTCAGCATTGACAATTGCAAAATCTTTTGTTTTAATTTTCCCCTCTTTTCCTCCCCCATCCCCTTCCCCCAGATGGCAGGTTGACCAATACATGTTAAACATGTTAAAGTATAATTGAATAGGTGTTTAAAAAGCTAAATGACTTGCTATTGATGAAAGGTAAAACCTGAACCCAGGATGTCACCCAAAGGTTTTCTTTTATCTACTGTATAATCCTGGTTTTAGGCTTTTAAAATTAATTCTCTCTACAATATCTTTGTGTAGGTTTTAATCTTTCATTTCTTAATCAAATTATATGACTACTTTAGGGCTACTTCTTTATAACTTTTTGCAAATACAAGTTGACATTTGTGCTTCTAAAGTCCAAGAAAAATTATTGTCATATATGACAATGAAAAAAAAAAAATGTGATTAACCAAACTCCATTCAGTCTAGAAAAAGTAGACAATGGAGAAATTTAAGGTCCTGTTTGGTGAACAATCAACTATAATGAATCAAGAAAATCTGAGCCCTGCACATAACTTGGGCATTTAAAAAAAAAATTAAAAAAAAAAAAAAAAAAAACCACAAGTCACCCATTCTACACTTTGCAGGAAAACAATTACTGCAGCTAGATCATCCCACCCAGCAGTCATTCTTGCTTGAGAGAATTCCAGCACACTTGATTAGATGCAAACATAAAAGTCTAGCAATCCTATACCGTTTCTATATATCGTCATCATCACCTCAGGCTTTAACATTCTTAGTTTTGATAAAGTAGGTATGAAAGAACAACTAATTCCTGGCAGAGATTAGCATAGAATTTATTCTACTATGTCAAGATAATGTTATCTTTAATTTGAAATCTATACACAAATGCTATGGAGTCCTTTAAAAAGTTTAAAGGGAAATTTACCAGCATAAAATATTTCAAACATAAAATCATTTAATGTTTTCTTTTCTCAAATTAAAAAAAAAAAGTTATAACCTGCATATCATTGGAGTAGCTGGTACAGTGAAGCAAAGCTATTTTTAGTCCTACAAGACTAATTTCAAACTGTCAGAAATAGCTAGATGTGAAACACTGCAAAGCTAAAAATTCGCCAGTGTATTATTTTTGTCATCACTTGGGAAAATGGAATATTCGTGGCTCTCAAATTCTTCTACAAAAATACCCGAAGAAAAGAATCCTTGCAATTAAGTTTATGTTTTTTTATTATTATTATTAAACTGAGAAAAAGATTATTTTCCAGCCATATATATTATTTTATTCAAGAAAATCATACTATGGAAAACCACAAGTGTAAAAAAAAAAAATCAAAAGTCCAAATTAGAAGATTTAAAATTGCCCAGAATTAAATTGATCTAATTCAACTGATTTCAATTAATTAACTTAATTAAGATATTTAAATTAATAAAATAATGTGAGCCCAGGTTTGATTATATCAAGAAAGTTATCAGGAGCACACAATGATTTTATCAAGGAAAAAAAAAAATTCCTCTTCATAGTGCACCTGTTTGAGGAATCTTGGGTACCAAGTCTCATTTACACTAAGTGCATATTGTTACTTCCGCTTTTCTTCTCTATCTCCAAACAGAAACTTCTTGAGCATGTGTTTTATTTCCAGGGCATAATTTATTGACTGTTTGAGTGCTGCCTCCGTGTTCAAGTCAAACTTCATGCCTAGCCAGCTGCTTCAAGAGCCGATTCAAACCTGTCTATCTTCCTCTGTAAGCACTTGCCTGACATCTTGTGAAACCTCTGTAATTTTCTTTTGATTACAATGCAGTCAGGCTTTCAGTGCTTTCTCAATTAACATTTGTCAAAAACATCACAATCTTTGCAGAAGTGTCAAGTAACTGCTGCTGCTCAACTAGGGCTCCGGTGCAGTGAGGAGAGAAGGGGATGAAGAAGAGAAAGGCAAACGCTTTTTCCCGTCACGCTCCCTTATTAGTACATTATAGGATGACGGAAGTGCTTCTTAATAATACTCCCTTTATCATTCCTAGATGGCACGATGGCAAGATAACTGCACTATAAGGCAAAAAGGTTTGAGTGTGAATCCTACCAGTCATTATTAGACCTCTCAGCCTCAGTTTCCCCACCACTAAAAATGGGAATAATAACAATACATACCTCACAATATGAAGGTATGTGTAAAGAACTGTGTCAATCCAAAAGTAATGTAGAAATATCTAAACTATAACTTACCTACCACACCCTAATTTTCATAGCTCCTCCATTGCTTGTGTTATCTTTAGCCAAAAAAAAATTAAGCATCAGTAAAGGAATTTGTAACAACCCCCATAAATTACTGAAAGAGAGCATTAGAGTGGTTTTTGGGTTTGGGCAATTGCTGCTGACCTAAAGTAGCTGGTTGTGGGATCCTGGAAAGCCCTCGACTGTCCAGCACTCAAGGCAACTTTTCAAGCACATTATGTTGCACAGACTATCTGGACCTGAATTAGTAGAAAGTATTTCCTTATCTAGGTTTTCTCTATAATAAAGAAATCCCAGATTCACACCTTATCACTATCACACCTTAAGCCTCATTTCAGGAAACCCAAAAGAGATGGTTCCCTCCCCTCCCCCGTGACCCAATATTATAAAGTCATTTGACCTCTTCCTATTTTAATACTAATAAAGTATTAAGAAATATATTTAAGGAGACTGTATAATATAATACTTAAAATATATCATTTAATAATCATAATTTTGATGATGGTAACATGAAGATAAGCTTTTTAGTGGAGGAATGCACTCATTTTAAACCAAATGCCTAAGCAAAAGCTGAATCCATTCCACCAAATCCTCACTATACAACTTATTATAAAACATGAAAGTTAACTGCTTAAAAACTTAAAAATGAGAAAGTTTTTGGTATCTAATATTTAATATGGCTAAAATTTAAGATAACTGCCTAAATTAACACTTCCCTTTTTACTATTATAAAAGAGCTAGCATTTATTTAATACCTTTAGGTTTACATGTAAACTTATTCTATCTTATCACAATTCTGCAAAGTAGGTGCTGTTACTATCCTTGTTCTACAAATGAGAAAACTGAGGTTGAGAGGGGTTAAATGAATAAATGACTCACATTATCACACTCTCAATAAGTTTCTGAGGAAGAAACTGAACTCAAGACTTCATGATTCCATATCCCAACACTACCCATAGTATTTAAAAAAAAAAATTCAGGTAGAGATAAGATTACTTTTTCTCCTACTTTGGCACTGGGTAAATATTTTTCCTAGATTTTTTAAAAATTCGGTGTAAAGCATTAGAAGCTTACTCCTCATACTTGCTGTATTTTAATCTTTGTTTATTATTGTTAATTTTATTTTCAATATTTATAAGTTGGTAAATTGCTGTAGAAGGCAGAGTGTAAATCCAGAATTTATCACTAAAAGGTTTCCTAAGGACAATAAACATGGTATCTGGTGAAAATAAATGGGAGATAGATATAGTAAAACTCCTCAATGGAGAATAAGGACCATGAAGAAAACATGAAAACCTGACCCTCCTCTTGCAATAAAATCATAATATAGTCGAATTTTAAAGCTTGAAAGGAGCCTTGGAGATCACCCAGTCCACCAGCTCCCTTCATCCACAGAGCTGAAGAAGCTTATTTCCAAACCTGTGAAGAAGCATATTATACACTAAGCACACTTAGGAATATCGCCAAGTTAGTCAAGCTTCCAGACAAGGGGAACAATTGGCTTTTTGACTCCCGCCTAGCAGTAGTGAAGAAGAGAGGGTAAAAATGGTTAGGCAAATACATCTATTTAACTGGGAGGCTAACAGCTAGATATTCACTATCATCTGTAAGTTTGGGTAGATTTATTACAGTAGTTGTAACTGAGATATTGGTATCAGCCATCAATTTTTCCCTAAAGGAATTAAATGGAATATGTACTTTTTCAAATTATAGTACTAGTCTCAAATTGTCTCTCCTCTAGCTCTCTGAACTTACCCATTGTTAACAGAATGCACTTTGGCTGGACTTCTTTTCTATACTTCATAAAGCTAAAATGAGTATTCGTGAAATTATCCTTTCTTTATTATTTCTTTAAAAAAATCACTGATCACATTTTATTGAACATTAACAGGACAAGAATGACTTAAGAAATAGACATTTCTGATACTTATATCCTAATTTTTAAAAAATGAAATGTCTAACTTTTTCACTGGTGCAAAGTAAATAGTTTTAATTTTTCTTAATTGAGAAAAATAGGAAATTTCAAAATCACCCAAGATGTGATTCCCCCCATGTGTCTTTCAGTACAAATGTTGTGACCAGATTAAGTAAATTTACAATAAATCAGAATTAAAAAAAACATTTATAAAGAAAAATGAGGATTTTATTGCTATTTGTTTTTGTAAACCTAAAGTGAGGTAGAAAACAGGCCAAGATTAGAGTAACAGAGTAAGGAAATTGCTAACATACATAAGACGAATAACAACCTAATAGGAAAAAGTGCCATAAGTGAAAAGTCCCATATCTAAATGCCTGAATACACACTTTTACTGTTAAAAATGGGGTGGAGAAAATTATCTTAAAATAAATGGGGGGGAAATGCATCCAAGCTAGTATTTTCAGAAAAAGGTCTCTAATTAAAAGTTTAAAAGGAAGTGAACTATTTTTTTTCAGTATCCTTTTGGGCAGGATTACTATGTATGAGATGGGGCAGCAGATCCAAGAGAAGACTTCCAAGTGAATTGCAGTCAAAGCAGCCAGCTTCAGCTTCGGAGAGAGTGCACAGACCTAATTTTTCCCATCACTGTTTTATCAGCTGCTTTGATCAAACTGCTGTTGAGGTTCACTGTGACTGACTCAAAGTTCTAAGTTAGAATGGCTGTATAAGATGGTGATCCCCAAAAACATGCCGCCTGAAACTAGCAATGAATGATGAGGAAAGTGGGAGCCTTTGTGATAGATAATGGAGTCAAACAGAGGCAATAGTGGGATTTATGTAACATGCATTAAAAAAAAATTCTGGCATCATTAAGGGTTAAATAACAAAACTGGCAAGCAAGTAGTCTCCTTTGGAAAGATTTAAGAATTGAAGGGGATTTTTTTTTTAAATCCTTCACCTAAGCTGCCATGGTATTTATTTCCCTCTCAAAGTCACTTATAAAATTAACATTTTAAAAGGAAATGGGAAAGGTGGGGACACTATCAGCTGATGCAGTTGTCCAAGCAGTAAAGAAAGGACCTGCATATTTTATAAGTATATAAATCATCTCTGGAGAGCCAGGACAAAGTGTTAGGTTTTTGTTTGGGTTTTTTTCCCCCCTCACTATTAGTAAAAGAGTAGTACCTGAGGGCAGGAAACTTTCATTTTCTCATCTTTATATATCCCAGTGTGTTCAGTACAGTGCTGAGAATACAGTAGATAATTAGTAAATGCTTATTCAATTAAAGAATGAATGTTGAAATATAACATTGTGTGTACCTTCAAAGATGGGAAAGCGAGAACAGAAGAATTTCCAAGTGAAGATACAAATAGAAACCATCAAAGTTCACTTCAACTTTGCTCTCCTGTCCATCCTGACCCAGAAAAGTGACAGTATCTTATAACCAACATAAAGGCCACTGCCTTTCTTCTGAGCTGTTGGTGGCTACTTATAACAAATGCATCTTATCAGAGACTCCTCACTGCTAACAAGGACAATATGCTCTATTTTTTTTTAAATTAACAGGTATTATATCCTGTTTTTTCCAAGTCTCGAATACATTCCTCATCCACTATTCTAAGTAGCAACAGATTTTCCTAGCTGAAAGAAGCCCAGAGATTCACTCCCTTCAAAGACACAACTTTCAACAGCTAACAGAATGATAAAGGCATAAATAGGGGACAGAGTCACTGTAAGGTCAAATTCTAACTATGTTCCCTTGGTGGAACATAAGCTTTTGACAAACTTATATATGAGGAATGCTTTATGTTAAGAAAAGGAAAACACCATCACCAACAACAAAATATCAATACCATTACAATAAGGGTCAAGGATACAACCCAACTTTCTGGTCTGAGGAACAAAATATATAATTAACTTAAGAGAAGGATTCAGACACACTGTCACCATGGCCTTTCCACCCTGGAGGGAGATTTAAGTGTTGAAACATTCAGCAGCAGGATGTTATTGGTGCAGCCTGGAGCTGACAAAGTCAAGACAGACACAGATTACAGATAGAGGACCCAGGGAACAAGTCAATACATCATTACTGTCCCTGTTACAAGAAATGACACAGACTCTGGGTTCTCTATCATGACCCTAAATTAGAAATTAACCAGAAGAGATTTGGTCTTTTCCTTTTAAGGTCCTGATCCCATGACCTGTTTAGAATTTAAAAGAACATTTTCTTAAGGCAGCTCTTTAGAAAAAACAAAAAACAAAGATGTTTTATTGGACAAGATGAAAAAAAAAAAAAAAAAACTTCCATCCCAAGTATAAATAACTCTTGTTTCTAAAAGGTCAGAAGAACCAAATGATCAAAACCTTTGAATTAACTCAATAAATTAAACACTACTATGGAATAAAAAAAATATATATTTCACAAATAAGATGAGGACAAAATATAAAACTATTGTATTCATTTCTATATCATGACAATTGTTTATTTTTAAAGAAAAGGCACTGCTCTGATCACTGCATCTACTCCAACATAGTTTGACATGTAGGAGTTACATATGTATATTAATAGGTTAACCACTTCTTTTTACACATTGGTTATCTTCTTAGGGGAAAACCGAAAAGTAGCTGGGTTCAAATTATTCTTATGAGCTGTGCATTCTCTAAGTCATCATTTGGGATTCTTCTAGTCATTATTGGAAAACTGATTTACAGCTACCACCAATTAAAAAAAAAAAAAAAAAGAACATATAATTTTATGTCACTCACTTCTGAAAAGATATTGGAGAAACTTTTCCTCCTAAGCAGACACGGAAGACTATGATTGGGACTGCAAAACTCAAGAACATTTATGCCTGGCAATGCACATTAACTCTGCCAAATCTCTTGAGACTCCCTAACACACATTTCCCTCAACCACTGGCGCCAAGAAGTTAAAAGGTCTGCATGTACATTGTAATCAATTCAAAAGTCAGGTAGGAAAGCACAAAGCTAACAGGTATCTAGCTTGAAATTTATAAACTCTTTTATTTTTAGCAAGGAACAACTAAACTGACAATAATGATAAAACAGATTATGAACAAAGCCTTATACCAGTTTTTCTTTTAAAAGTGACATTTACAAAAGCTATCAATATTCCTTTTTTCATGTAAAAAGAACCCATGAGAGATTATGAAATATCACTCTGAAACATTGTGACATATGACGTTATTGATTCATTCATTCACTCAACAGACATTTATGGAACACCTACTAAGGGCAGGTTGTTTAAAGATAGTTAGTAGAAAAGAAATATAGTTAGGGGAAGGAAGGAGAAAGAAGAAAAAAGAGGGCAAGAACAGGAGGAAGAGAAGAAATGTGAAGAAAAAGGAAATAACACAATAATGCAAATGGAAGCATATTTTCAAATATACTATTTGAAATAAACTACTGAGAAAAAAAACCACATGTAATTATCAATAAACAAGTATGCTTACCTTGGGCAGGATCGGGTGGGCCAAATTCCAGAGAATATCGTAAAATGAAATTGTTGTTCCACACATACAGTTGATTATCTCTTGGGTTGTAATCTACTGCAGCAATGTACTGGTACTGGTTAGGAAAGGGAACATCAACATATTCCCCTCGGTTTAATCTGGTATTGTAAATATAATCAATAGCATTCTTCCCCGTTTCACTTTCATTGTCTTGATAAACTGACCGAACTACATAGAGGACGCCACAGATCATAAAAGCGTTGGAGGCAGCGCGTTTATCATAAATGGTCTCCCAAGTTGCTTCAAATCGGAGAGTATATGGATTCAATTGGCTAATAACTATCATTCCATTATTCTGCTCAGTGGCATAAATAACCCACAAACCATTTTCATCAACAGCTAAGTCGATATCAGTCTTCCCTCCCCATCGATATGGAGAAGTATCATGGTAGTTAGCATAGTTTATAATTGCCTCTCCACTTTTAATTCTAGTCCTCAAGTCAAATTTCACAATGTTCCTTGTTCTTTCTTTATTAAAAAACACAGCACCATCATAGACAACAAATCCAGTCCCGTCCACTCGATTGGGAAGTTTATATGTTGTCGTTTGGCGGCTATTTTGGAAGTCCTCCAAAGAAGCATATTCTATCAGAGTATCCGTACGATATGGAGTCCATGGCATGAAATAAATTTTATCTGCAGCCTGAAGAGGGTCTTTGCACCAAGCACCTGCTTTTTGTTCAGCCTCATATATACATGGTGAATCCACAATTGCTTTCAACGTCCCAGGGCAAACAAAAACTAACAGTCACAGAGAGAAGACAAGAATTACAATGAGTTAAAAAATAATCATACATAAATGTAAACAAGTGTAAGTTATGATGACTATGAATCAGGAAAGAAAAATTCATTTCAGCACCATGAAATTATAGATCTTTTTTTTTTTTTTTTTAAATTGATGCAAGTACCATCCACCTTTCTAAAAGTTACCATGTTCAATGTATCAACACAGAAAGTGGATTGGGACAATTTTCACAGTTCAAACCAAAGCTTAATGGCATTCTTAATTAAGTTATTATTTGTATTTTATTTTGTACTTTAATCTTGGGCTTTAGCAATTTATGGATCAAAGGTTTTTAGCTACTGTCTAGCAACATAGGAAGAATTTCCTTTATGTCCAGACTCCTCACCTCCCCCTCACCAACCTCCTCAAAAGTCCCCAAAGTGAAAGCCCCGAATAAAACAAAACAAAACAAAAAGTGAAGGTTTATTCAAAATTTCAGGAGAGGCTTAAAACAAAGGGGCCTCTATTTATTTAAAAATAAATAAATAAAAATGAAAATGTAATTAGGAGCATAGTGTACAATAACCAAAGCGGTGAAAGAAATAGACCAGGAAATCCTGTAACCATGGCATGCAATGGAGAGGGTTTTGGAAGCCAGGCAGGATGGCACATTAATAACAAATAAGTACTCAAGGGTGTGAGGAAAAAGAGAGGTACAGGATGAAGAGATAGAAAAGATATCTTCCCACCTTCCCCCCCCCCCACCAGTAAGGACTTCAGAAACTGGAGCCCACCACCTGCTTTAGCAGCCAATTTTTTATTGCAAACAGTCGACTTCCCTGGGAGGTGCACTTATGAGATCCTGCTGATTAGTAGAGTATTGAGAGTGTTTGTGGGGGAAGGGGAGTGAGGAGGTGAACATCCATAAGGCACATAACAAGGAGCTGGGGTTTGGACTGTATTCGATTATTTACCTTTTTGCTCCACTTCTATTTTAAGCATCGGGAAGAAAAAATAAAAAAAAAAGAGTGCAAGGAAAAAAGAAAAAAGATTAACATAAATTGACTATTAGTCTTAAGACTGAATTAGTAATAGATGCTAAATATAGGGAGAATAAGAGCTGCACTACTTTGGATAAAGAGAAACAGACAACAGGAAAACCTAGCAAGAGAAAGATTCTAAAGTTACATAAATGAACATGGATCAATCATTTTAGTAGATTAAAGAGGCAATACAGATATGTTGGCATGTTGCTTCACTTAGTGAACCTAAATAAATAATGAAAGCTTTCACTAATGCATGGTATACATACTCTCCCCTCC
Organism: Sminthopsis crassicaudata; assembly: GCF_048593235.1. Classification (NCBI taxonomy): domain Eukaryota; kingdom Metazoa; phylum Chordata; class Mammalia; order Dasyuromorphia; family Dasyuridae; genus Sminthopsis; species Sminthopsis crassicaudata. Next base: position 43,879,960 of record NC_133620.1, read on the forward strand.
CCAATGTCATTCAATAATCTCACCAAGTCCTATTTTATATAGGCATGCACTACACACACACTCTTACACTCATTCACACGTGCGTGCACTCACCCACACATTTAGCTTTATTTTTTCCACATTAGCCTATCACCCTTAAGTTCAACCAACATTGATATTTTTTAAAGGTAAAAGGGAGAGTAGGAAATTACTGGCCAATTTATTAAAAAATATTCTGATATTCACTTCAAATTTTCATAAATATTGATAAGGCCACATTTTTATTCAAGCATAATTATATTAGATGATGTGGACTTGTGGGCTAAAATAAGTGACTAACCTCCCCTAGTTTCAGATATTCTACTCTGTTAAAATTCTATTTAATTTTATTCCCCTCCCCCAACCCTTTTAGCTTTTTTTACCCTTAAGTCTCGAATAAATTCTATACAATCTAAATCTATTACTTAAAAACTAAGCTTAGAAAAATTGTAAACAAAATACATACAAGAGAAAAGCAAGCACAGTAGGCAAGGAAGAAAAGGAAGAAAGAAAAGTATTGGTTAGCTTTTTAATACAGTCTCTTAACATCATCAAATTTACTACAGAACAGCAGGCTAGCATGCAGAAACCACCATACAGAGCAATCAAGGCAAATGCCCCCCCACATACTCCATAAAACAAACCAGATTAATAGTTATATGACATGAGCAATCCCCCTCCATCTTACCCCACCCCACAACCCACCCCCACAAATGTAAAAGGATTACATTGTTACATGAAGGAAGTTACATAAGAATTCTGTTGCTGAAGAGTCTCCTCATAATTATCGGCCATAAAAAACTATTACACATTATTAGGAGACTTTGAAGTATGTTGCCTGAGTTTCATAAAACCACCAGAGGAATGAGGATTGTTGAAGCCTTTTTTTTGATTAACAGCAGTGTCCAACTATACGGACATCACCTGGTATACTGACAACACCTGTATTCATTCTCAGTGCTTCACACTGACAGGTTCTTGTTTGCTATTGCCACTGGTGGTGATTGTTACCGTTGTTCTTGGGGCTGTTTTTTTTTTTTTATGGGGGAGTCTTAGGGTAGAAAGTTTCACACAGAAACAGTTTTAGCCAAATAAGTGGCACCTCAACCCCCTCTCCCTTTGCTATGGTCAACCACTTTAAAATATTTATTATATATCAGTCACATTGATATCTTCAGGTAACATACTTATTTCTTTCTAATTTCTAATTCTGGATTTATTCAAGTAAATAGACAAGTTGGGACTCTCTGCCATTCAGAATTAATTACTTGCAGATGATTCCTGTTCACACAATGTAAGAACTTATTCCTCAATGAAGAGCAATATTGTACCTGCTTAGAATCAATAATGGTAGGGGAGTGACAAAAATGTCAAGCATAACAGAAATCCCTTGTTTTATGTCTACATTGTAGTCATAAATGATTTGGGGGTGATAGGTGGTTATAATCATTAAACAAATGTTACAAATTCCATTAAATATGAATGGAAAAATAAAACATTTTAATATGCAAATATGTACATATGCATAATGTGTCTAAATTGCATTAATAGTTTAAGTAGAAATATAAAAATTGACATTTTACATTCATTGTAACAAGTTGACTTCTGTTATTCAAAGTATTAATACACTGTACAATGAAGGAAGAAAAAAAATCAGGGAGCTATCTGTTTCTTTGTGACTGAAATAAAGTTTGTATTTAATTTGTGGTCCTTTAGAAAACTGAGCAACAATATCCAAACTTTGAAGATAACAAATAAAATTTGTTGAAGCAACTCAGATATTTTTAAATACTTAAAACTTCAGCCCATATAAAACTTTTTCATAGTGGCTCTAAAAAAAGAATAAGCACTTTAAATCCAGCCTTATATATGTGACATATACATGTCGAAATTCTAATATCATCTTTCCATTTAATGAAAATTTCCAGGCCACTCTTGAAATAGAGTAATGGAATTAATGGAATTGGCTTTCTTTGGCAAAGAAATTGGATAATACAAATTGTTACTTGTCTTTAAAAGGCTGGTTTAATTAGTGTAAAAATCAGCTAAGTCCGTTTGTATGTCTGTACAACAAACAAATATACATTACCTACCATTGTCAAGAGAAGACTGCGTGTATAATAAGCAGGAAAAGAATTGGCCTTAGAGAAACTGAGGCATACACATACACATCACAAATATGTATGTGCATGCATGCATACATATATGCAAAGAGACTCTGTATCTACAGTGACAAAAATTAGTTTTCATTCTGAATCTTCAAGACATTTGTCCAATTATTATTTTTATCACCATATGAAACTTATAGTAATTCTACATGGTGTAATTTTTCATGATAAGATAACTAGAAATAAAATTATTTACAGAAAAAGAAAAAAAAAAAAAAAAAAAAGATAAACCTTGCCGGAATCTGGGGGTTAAAATGCCCACTGGAAGTCTCATTCATCAAGACTTCCTAGTGTATCTTAAATCTGTTTGGGGGATCATGAGAAAACTTTCAGTACTTCTCCATGTGTTATATCCATGCATCTTCAGTACCTGCAGCAATGTTTTTTGTTTTTGTTTTTTTAGGGGGGAGGAGATTTCTCAAGTAATGATTAAAAATATGTGTGTGCACAAAATATTTAGATAATACACATAACATTCATATTAAGTGTATATCTGTGAATGTTTAAGGACTGAAATAATACTAAAACAATAGCTAACAGTTTCTACTAAATTCATTCATATCTAAAAATTGTTATGAATAGATTTTTTTTTAAGACATTACATGTGGAAGAAGAAAAATCACATTTTAGGATTTTTAAGTTCCTGGAGGATTTGCTTTGAAGAGTTACTCGGCATAGTGCCATGTGACAAAAGATACCAAATAAAATGTTATTTACTGATGACATCATTTCCATCCAATCAGTAAACTGTAGAAAGAGGCATGCAAATTCGCCTTGGCCATAGAGAAGAAACACAATGGAAGAAGAGAATGCCAAACCCTAAAAAGAGCAGCAGGTAGAGGATACAGATAATAGAGAATGTGATGAATGAAACTTTTTTTTTTTTTAATGTAGCATGGAGAGGATGACAGAAATCACGGGCATTGAAATGCTTTCAAGAATGATTTTTAAAGAGCCGTCTAACAAGTGAAGAGTTTTTTCAGCCCTACAGAAAATTTGTACAAATGAAACTGTGTGGCACCACTACGTAGGACAATTCTATTTCCTTAATGTGTCATTAGGAGGGAAAGAAAAGTCACAGACCCATTACTGTCTCGTGCCAACATCTAGGAAGTGAATGGAAACTGAATTACCAGTAAAGAGAACAAATACTTTTCTGAATCTGGTTCTGTGTTAGAGTTTAGTGCTCACACACAAGGGACTAGACTTCTGAACAGCTGAAAAGGTAAAAATTCTGAAAGTTAGAATGACCAGGAGATATCCAAACTTTTCCCCCTCTCAAACAGCATGAGAAATTACTGAACTCTGAAAATAATATGTGTATAATACTGTTCTTGGTCTATGGCCTGGGTCACAGGGACTGGCTCCAGGGAGACACAACTCTTGGCAGCTCTGACTCATTCCATTGTTAGGGTCAGGACGTGTATCCCTTTTATAATTGGAGGATTGAAACCATGCTAAATTCAAGTAAAAGCAACTTTATGGAACAGAATAATTTCAGTTAGCTCAAAACAACACAGTTCCTCTGGTGGCAAAAAGAGAATGATTATATAAGCCACCAATATTACGCACAGGGGAAATGGAGCTAAGATCAGTGCTCACAGTAGGCTTCCAATCCTACAAATGATACAGGGGGAAAAAAAGGAAACGCACACAGAAAGGCATCCATTTTACAGGAACACAGGAACACATGGCAAGAATGAAACAAAAAAAAAAAGATGATCTGTGTTTGGCCTTTAACTGACGCTCCATAATCCTAAATCAACTTAATAGTAGAAAGCACTTTGCAGAAGTCTTCAAACTTTTATTTTTAAAACATGTTGAAAGAATAACCACCTTCACTGGCAGTTTGAACATAATAAGTCTCATGCCAGAAGTCATTCTTTTGGTTTCTAAGTCTGTAAATGTTATGATTTCAGTATGCTTCTGAATCAGATTTTACATGTGAGTAAAGACATATATTCAGGGTGAGTCCTGACAAAGAACTTTGGCTTCAGAGGGTCTGCTGGCTTAGAGAACATGTGACCATGAGTCCCTTTTAAAATGATAAAAAGTAATTATAAGAAGTGACCCAAAATGGCATCACAAAAACTAAGGGATATATTTAAGCCTTCAAATTGACTCAAATGGTATGGCCGAAGGAGTGCTGAAGAAATAAAAGAAGATTCCAAAATATAAATTCTGGTTATTTGAAATTGGAAGAGTTCAGAGATTCTTAAGCCACTGCCAATTCTTGTAATTTTCTTCATTCTTTTATATATGTATATTCTTTTCTAAGATGCTACTAACAACAGGTGCTTTTCCACAATTTTGTTCAATGTGCTTAATTTGTATTAACTTTGATTAGTGACATGGACAAATGTGCTGCTGAATCAGGCAAAAAAAGTTTCTCTGAACAAAAGTGAGCAATGAAGGAAACCATTACCTCAATGGTGACTTTCACCATGTACCAAAGTAACCACAGCAGCAGGTAGTCTTTCAAGAGACTCGGGATTAAAATTGAAGTCAATTCCTTCTTTAGAAAGCTGTGAGCCAAACCAATTTGTCAGCAACTGGTATTGGGCAAAAGTACAAATTTCTATCTGGCCTATTGAATAGCTAATTCAAGTTTGTTTTCTGGAAAAACACTAGCCTTAAAAGCCAAACACTTAAGAACACAGACAGACACTTGGCCAGCGTCACATTATGGCTTCCTTCCACACTTGGTGAAGCTAATTGGAGGCCCTAGTCTGTAAGTGCTCTGCATGCATAATGGTTCTGGAGGCCATAAACGTATGCTTCTCTTGCATGGAGTTGTGTTCCAGCATCAATTGGAAAGGTTAGAGGAAGTGAACAAGAACAAAACGTTTATACTTACTATAAGGGACACATTCATATTGGACTTCAAGGTATTTGTATGTTCCAGGACAAGGGTCAGGAAATACATCTGACCCAGTAACTACTATGCATTGTGTTCGGTTGTTACACCTGTAACAGAAGCAAAAGAAAAGCTCATTAATTTCAACTACAATTTGAATTGTAATTCACTGTCAACACAATCAATCGATATAAGATCAATTGAAGTTTGCAAAAAATCAAGTGTTATCGAGCCAATTCATGGCTATCTAATTTCATAAAAACAATGAATCCAGGTTTTATTAGAGATTATAGTTATAAATGAGGGAAATAACTAATCTTTCAAGCCATAACAATCATTTTTATTAAAATTTTATTTTTATGTCATCCAAGTGTTTAAAATATACTATAAAGTGTAAAAAAAAAAATAACACGATCTTTTAACCTTGAACTGAGAGGCAAGAGAGAAAAAAAAGGGAGAGAGAGAGAGAGAGAGAGAGGGAGGGAGGGAGAGAACCAGACAGATGAAAAGAGGGAGGGATAGGAATAAGAAGTGAGAGAGAGAAGAAGGGAGTGTCAACAAACAGGAAGGAAATACTCAAATGAGGGAATTCTTTCTAAAAACTGCTAAGAACTTTCTAAGAACTTCCCTAACTTAGTAGGGAATATTATAAAGCATGTATATATGAAATTACTTGCCCACAGTCAACAGGCTAGTAAATGTCCAAAACAAGATTTGATCTCAATCTTGCTGACTATAAGCCCAACACTCCTTCCACTAGCTAGGCTGCCTGCCCGTAAAAGAAAAGGAATTATAATCACGAAAGTTATTATTTGGACACTGGCAACTTGTAAGTTCTTTGCCATAGGTATTTTTCACACTCTTGAATACAAAGCCACAGACCAATATAATACACCTCCTGTACAAATATCTTTCCCCACCCATAATTTGCAAATTTTGTATAAATTGACACAATGAAGAGAAATAGATAAAAAATTTGCATTAATAATTCCCTGAAATAGTCTATCTTATTATGCCAAATTAAAATGCTGTATTATTCCAATGGCAAATCTTTTAGAGATATACAACTTTTTCTATAATTTAGACTAAATGGATTATGTCTTGATTGAGCAAAATAATATATATTCAGTTTCTGTACAGTAGCCTCTAGCTCCAAGTCCTTTTTATTCATCGCAATCAATGTTATTCACTTCTGGGAGGGGTCCTATGACAAAGGTCATGTACAGCAGAATTTAAATGGAACAGATTAAAAAACAAAAATCCAAACAATCAACTAAGGTCCTATGAGCTAGTTAGTGGTACAGCCAAGAATTAAAACCAAATCCCCAGAATGATTATTTCACTGCTAAATTGTTGGCTCCTGAAAAAGAAACTAATCAGCTCATAAATTAAGAGGTGGAAGGCACCACATAGGTCGAATCCAAACCCTTTCATTTTATAGCTGAGAAAACAATCTCTAAGAGGTTAAATATCACGTCCATGGTCAAACAGATAAAAAGTGGACTGACTATTCAAGGCCTGTTTATCTGGCTTCGTTTGGCACCCTCAGTAATGGACAAGCACTAAGAAGAAATAGAAGAAATATCTGTTACTGAAAAATTACACAGATAATTTTTTTGGAGGGAGAACAGAAAGGGGTGTGACCTCTATAATAATTGAACTACAGTCTCAAATCAGATTTGTCTTGGCTCCTTGGAACGATCACAAAATCTGAATTAGCCTTTAGATTTTAATATGACAAAATTTAAAAGAGTAATACAGGTCAAAGTGTAATATAATGACCTTGAAGAGGAAGTCTTGTACTGTTATTTGAATTATGGTATAATGGATATTACTCAAATAAGATCAAAATTACTAATGACAATTTTATTTTGATTAACTTGTGATAAACTATGACTTCCCAAAAATGCATCACTGGCATAGTAATTTTGAGCATGTGGCTAACATGAATGTAATAGTGCCAAGTTTGCTTGAAAAGCCTTTTTTTAAAAAAAATTCCCACTGCAATTATATATTTCTATTTGATTTTCTTTGGGGAGAAAAAATAGCTATGTGCTATATGAGTGAAATAAGGAAATGAGAATTCTGGTAAAAAATTGTGTTCTGGTCATTTTTAGTAGTAGCCACATATATGTTTAAGTTCCAATGTAGTTCAATACACAATGTTGGCTGGAGAAAGTAGGAACACAGCTCTATAATGGTTTTTATACATACATATATACATACAATGCAAAAAGAAGTGATATCAAACTTATATAACAATTTCTCTTAAAAATCATTGGCCCCCTTAATGTCATATTCTTCCATAACATCAAAGAATCATAAATTTAGAATATGGGACCCCAGAAGTCATCTAGTCTATCCTTGTTCTGTCTTGCTTCTGCCTACTTATTTTTCCCTTTTATAATAGTCACCGAGCGATTAAGTGACTTTTTATACATGTAGGAGAACTCAATCACTTATCTTTTGCATTTTAAGAAAAATCTTATAAACTAAGCAGCGCTAACTCAGCCATATGACTATAGCAATTGTGGAAGAGGAAAATGGGTTAGTTCTCACTGAGGGTCTTGAAGCAAAGGCTGGATGATTATTTAATAGATATATTGTAGAATGGATGCTTATTTTAGGTGCAGGGTTGAAATAGACTTCTGACTCTAAGATTGTCTAATAAATAATCAAGGACAAAGGAATAGTATTTTTAGGAGTAACAGCATGAGCTCTGTTTGGGACACACTGACTCTGTCTCAAATATGCAGAAGAGATCTTTATGTAGGCAATATCAATAATCTTTCCATGGAAACTTTGTCAGTATAATCGTTCTATATGTCTCTGTACATACAACTTCATTGAAGTGAACAGAAAACAGCATTTTATACAAAGGAAAAATACTGCTTAAAAATTTTTTCCTCTATACATTTCTTTATATCAGTAAAGTTTTAGAGGCACTATGACTAAAATGAATGATATGCATAAATATATCTAATGGATTCATTAATAAATTCCAACTGTACTTTTGTTATTTGAAGTATAATGATAAATAATATCACAATATCCAGATGAGGAAAACCCCACTTAAAGTAAATTAATCTTACATGACTTGAAGGCAATAAAAGGTTCTATGTGACTAAGGGACCTGCCTTCATATGGGCTTCTCACTTTCTCTTTTTCTCTTAGGAAAATTCAAAGATTTAATTAACTTCAAAACTTTCCAAAGATGTTCTTGTGTTATCTTATTTCATTTTCTACAACTGCCCAAAAAGGTCCTGAACTTCTACTTAAGTACAGATATTTTTTTTTTTTATTTGAGGACCAGCTTATCCAGGTTCAGAGAAAACTCATACTGGATAGAATATCGAATCTGGAATAGGAAGACTCATAACTAAGTTCAAATCTGGCCTCAGACATTTTTTACTAGCTGTGTGACCCTGGCCAAGTCACTTTACTCTGTTTGCCTCAGTTTCCTCATCTGTCAAATGAACTAGAGTAGGAAATGGTAACCCACTATAGTATCTTTGCCAATAAAATTCCAAAAAAAGTCATGACTGAAGTGACTGAACAACAACAAAGACTGGCTATTCGGAACTAACTTTACTCAGCTAAAGAAATTCATAAAGCTCATAGTCCAAGGCACAGAGGGGGTGTGATCATACCAAAGCATGAAATCATCAATAGGCTGTAATAATGAAGTATAACTCTAAGCAGTGGACTATTATAAGGTAGCAGATGGAAAGTCCAGCTTAGAGGAAACAAAGATTTGTTTTCAGAAACAAAGAAGATATGCAAAATTAAAAGGATGAATAGAATCTATGTAAAAATTGTTTAATGGACTTAATAATGCTAATGTTTTCTACTAATAATATGAATTATAAGAAACAAGAGTGATGATCTAATACTGAACATATACTGTCAGTATGAAGTTAGACACATAACTGAACCTCTCAAGGCTTCCAGGCAATCCTCTAACAACGAAGGCCAACAGTTTTATAGTGCTGTCAAGTTTGTAACATGATTTACAAATACCACATTTTATAAGTATTATCTCTAAGATCATATATGCTCATTTCTTCTGAAGGCTTTTTCTTATAATACTGAATTACAGTTTTGGTAGAAATGATTAATTAGTCAATGTATAGTTCGTGTTCTGAGTTGATATTCATATAATGTGAGTAGATGTAGAAAAAGATCCTTGGCATATTGATTGGACAACTTTTGGAGGACGTCTAGGAAGACTAAGAAAAGAAACACAGAGAAAAAGGCAATATGAATGGCTTATAACTTCAGCTGCTGAAAGGAGCATTAGCATCAATCAGATTATGGACTCACCGTACCAAAGAATAGCCAATAAAGAAGATATGCAAAATTAAAAGGATGAATAGAATCTATGTAAAAATTGTTTAATGGACTTAATAATGCTAATGTTTTCTACTAATAATATGAATTATAAGAAACAAGAGTGATGATCTAATACTGAATGCACCAAAAGCTAATAGATGAACAGTATTACCATTTTGGGGGGAAACGTAAGTAAGAATAGAATCCAATAGCACGTGTGCTACTTAATCACATATATTTTAAAAATACATGTATATCTAACAAAAAACACTCCTTTGGAATGTTAGCTAAGATTTCTAAATTCAAATAAATATACAACATATGCAACAAATTATTACACTTTGCTACTCATTCCCACAGATGTACTTCTTCACTTAATCTAAAGTTAGAAATTCCCATTCAGAAATAAGATCAGTTGATTCTGTTTTCTCAAGAGAAGATAACGGGGCAAATCTTGAAACAGAATACCTACAAGTTATAGTCTAACTTCTGAAATATAAGGGGAAAACAAAACAATAAATCCAGGACATTTACAGGAAAAGGATTCTAAAAACCTTTTAAGATACTGAAATGGTATATGTAGCTGTGTGACCTTGGGCAAGTCACTTAATAACCCTAGCCTCAGGGGGAAAAAAAAGAAATGGTATATGTCCAAAACTTACACGAGACAAAAGACCTTTTTAAAAAAATCTTTAAAAATACCACATCACAGCAAACGGCACTCATTCAGTAGTCTAATGACCATTTACTCATTTATTAAGTGTCCATTATTCACATGGTATTTTGCTAGGTACTGAGGAAGTGCCAAAGAGAAATAAGGTCTTAAGGGAATGACCTGATCTCAAGGGTGTTTTAAAATCATGTAGTCCAAAGTCCCACCCAATACAATCATCTCTCCTATGATCTGTGGCAGATGTTATCCAGCTTTTACTTATATTGATTTTTATTAATGGTGTATATTTTGATCATAACAAAATTCAAGTTTTATTTTGCTTTGGATCTATAAATGTATCAGTTAAGATAAATCTCTTTACCAACAAATATTAACTCTTGCATGATTTATATTTTGAATATAAGCTCCTGGGCAGAGAAAGGTTAAATGACTTAACCTTAAATGACCATGGTCAACAACAAAGCTACTAAGAGTCAGAAGCACAATTTGAACTGTGACGAATCTGTCTTTTACTCATGATTCCAAAAAGTTTGAGCATAGTACAAGATACTATGGTACCAGTTAGGGAATTCTTAATATTCACAATGCCAAAACAAGATTAATTTATTACAAGAAAATAAATACAATTTTTGACAAGACACATAGTAACAGTTGATTTTATGTTCCATATAAGCATATGAATTATTCAGAAACCATAGTTGTGCACAGATCAAAAGCAATTTTGTGGAAAGTTATCTGTTTTGTTTTTGTCCCTAACCACTGTGAGGAAAATAAAATGCTAAAGGCTGGTTTTCAACTATTCAAACAGTCTCCTTCCTTTATCATTTAAAGTGCAAAAACAAAACATAACAAGCTTGTATTTTTACAAACCACAGGTGTCAATTAGTATAATCAGAAAGCAAATTCTTAAAAACTAATTTAATAATTAAATTAACATGCTTAAATGTGTCTCATGAGCAGAACTACTTGCTAATCTGGACTGGTTCTTTACATGACAGAGAGAGAAATGTATGCCCCTCACCCCCTCCCCAACAAATAATTTCCACAGATCTGCCAAAATTAAAGTGGCAGAAGAGAAAAAAAAATATTTCTTTTTCATGTGTCATCTTCCCTGTGTTGTGTAAATTTTTCCATGTGCACAGCTCTAAAAAGCAGTACTTCTCATGCTAATTTGTTTCCACTGCAACTCTAATCTTGACTTGTACAATGCCCAACAAATTGCTTTTACTTTTCTTTTGATTATCTTATGCTCATTATTACACTTTACCAAGTGCAAAGTATGGAGATGAGATTCTATGTGTAATCTATTGTGTGAGGTGTTTTAATCAATAGTCTTGTTCTGCTGATTAAGCAGAGGCTTGTGTTTTGGCAAGATAACATTAGTTTCTCCAGTCATGCTCCAAAAACCATTGGGAATCTTCAGCAGATCATTAGATATGCTACAATAAAGCTTTGGTACATTCTCTTTTCTTCCTTAAATTACTTCTTCACTGTCCTATCATTCTCCGTCACCGATGGCATTGCATTATTATTATAGCTCCCCTGAAACTCGCACCAGAGCTATGTCTCCAGGCCATAGGACGCCATTTTCAATTGAAGCTTCTGCTTGAAAATATAAATTAAGAAAATTTCATTATCTCCTGCCAGGGGCCATTATTCACCAGTGTTCTATGGAAGATTAAAAATGCAAAATCTATGGACTTGAACAAATATTCCAGCATTCAAATGAAAAGCTCTGCCGATTATGACAGGAACCTAAAACTCAACTACAGCTAAAGTTTGAAGAGTCGTCACCAAAATCAATATTGTACTAAACCTGCAGGGAGTAGGAGGATGCCGAGCTCTAGAGAGAAATCTAGTGTCAGATTTATCACGACACATGGTTTTCATTAGTGACTGCTTTCATTTGGCACAATTCACTTAGACAATAATAGTAATCTCAGGTGATAAGGATCATAGCTCTAAAGCTGAAAGGGGCCTCAGAACCATTTAGTACAATTCTATAATTTTAGAAATGGAAATTGATGCTCTAAAAAGTGATTCAAAGTAAGTGATAGCCATACAGGTAGGCAGTAAGCATCAGGTGGGAATGGAACCCAGTTCTTTCACTATCTGACTTCTGATCTCTGCTTTTTTCTACTATGCTTGTTCTTTTGATGAATCAAAAATGGATGTGATTTAAAAAAGAAATAACTCTTTTGAATGAACAAGTCATCTATAATGTGATAGTGCCAGTTTTATTCAGGACATGTCCATGAGTGTCCATATGTATGTGTGTGTATGAAGTCATTATCAAGAGCAAGTTATGTATTTCCCAAAGAGTAGGTTGTTCCTGGTATCATCATTAAAATGAAGATATTCTCTATTCCAAGCTTACTTCCCAGCACTACAATTCAAGAGAGGGCTATATTCTTTCTAGGTGCATAGGTTGGGGATAAACAAAAGTATAAATAAACCCAAGGGTGTACAAACTCACAAAATAAACAAAAGCATCAAAAATATGCTGCCATCCTCTACTACAGTCCACTTGTCTCGCCTTTAAAAACAACCTCATTTTAAATACACACAGACACACAGACACATAGACACAAAGAGCATTGAGTAGACTCCCTGCAAATACAATTCAATGGCAGCTAAAATCAGATATCCATCCAGCAAACCGTTAGCCCTATTTCTTTGAGAATTGTGTGTCATTGTTGGCACATCACAATACCATAAAAATCAATATGTCTCCCTATGGCTCTATAATCTGTATACTATGAAGAGAAATGGGCAACATAGTCAGAGAATATACTCCTGTAACAGTCTCCAGGGTATCTCTAACCTTGTATTCAAATGTGGGGACCCTTCTCAATATAAAGAGAATTCCCACAGAGACCACCCAAGATACAGAACCAGATTTACTTGCCATCTTTATTACTCACTACCTTTTGGACCTTTCCCTCAATTTCTTGGTTCCTCAGTTTCTTCATCTGTAGAAAAACAGGCTTAAAAGTAAATGATATTAATGCTTTTTTGTTTATTTGTTTTTCCCCAGTATTAATTTTCATCAACAAGTTTACGTCAAATGTTCCTAAGAAATGTAGTATACCCAAGAAATGTATTCTCTTTACCAAACCAAGATAACTATTACCTTTACAGATATATGGTAATGGAAAACTGAGCAGAATGTTAAATTAAATCTTTGAAGGAAAGTAAACTGTTTATTTATAACATGTTCCTTAATCACACTGTAAGGTTAAACAAAATGGGTTCTGCTTTCGCTAAATATTTAATAATAATGAATTGTGAGTCTTACTAATTACTAAATAAACATAACATTAGGAAACTAAATGATGTGTAATTAATGGCAAAAGAGGTGTTCCATAATAATGTCATCATTTGTCAAATATATGTACTCATAATTAATGCAATAATATGAATTGTCCAGAGCATTCCCATCAGTCTTGTAAAATCCCCATGTTCAAAATTATTGAGTTAAATAACTTTTAAGGATCAGCGTTTTATATACTATGAAATTCTTCTATGAAAAAGGTGACCAGTAGATTCTTTTTATAATCACTGAGTAAATACAGATACTTGAAAGGCATGCATATTTTGGGCCATCATAATATGATTTTTGTTCAGTGAAGCCCTGATTGGTGATTTTTAATTTTCCCTGAAATATGTAAATCTATTAAAAATCACCAATCAGGGCTGCTTTGAACAAAAATCATATTATTTAATGAGTAGTATCAATAAGATTATGCTCTTGAAATAGAAAAAGAATACATTTTAAAGAAACTTATTAAAATACTAAAAATATCAGAGCTCCTCTTTTCTAAATACTGGATTCTGGAATGCTGATACTGGCCAAGTGATGGACAAAAAATGAGGGAGAATGTTTGTTACTACAGCACTTCAGTATAACCCCAAAAAAGAAAAAAAAAAGAAAAAAAAAAAAAGGAACAAGTCTTAACGTAGAGAGGGGAAAATCCCACAGAGAACATCGAGTATACGAGCGTATGGTCACAGCACAGAGCAGCCCTGCACACTATGGGGCTGACAGTAAAAGCTATTTTAACTCATCACTAGAATGCTGTCCTTCTTTTCATCCACGCCTTGGCATTGACAACTTTTCCAACACAGTTGAAAGTGGAAATTGATTCCCTGTTTCTTTACTGTGAATCTTTGTGTAAGATGTTCAGGTAGGGATTACAACAGTAAAGTGGATTATCAGTCAAGTTACTTTGTCTATATCTTAAAGCTATATATTAATAATTTAACACATCTTAAATTTGGGGCCTGTCTAAAAATAAATCTGAACATTGTTAAAAATGGAACTTTTTAAAATGGCAAAACTGATCTATTAAAAGAACGCAATATATTACTAACCATGATAATTCCTTACAGTTTTTACTGGACCTTTGAGTCAGTTTAATGAAAATTAGACTCCATTCATTCAGAGCCTTATTAATCTACAAAAATCTCTTGTTTGCAGAAATGCACATTCACCATAAATACACTTGCTTTTATTAGCAAAATAAGACATTTATTTACAAAGCAGGCCACTGTGACTAAGTTTCATTCATAGGGTCATCAGGTCTTGCTGCACAGTCAAGGGAACAATCTAATTTATAAGAACAAAAAGAAAAATCCTATAAATTAGTAAAAGACTTTCTTAAATAAATGTTTTGTGTCTATAACTTCAAGACTTCCTTCCCCTTTAATAATTCAAAAAAATTATTATGACCTGTATCAATTAGGAGCAATTATTTATAAAAATGTTAACCTACTGCAGTTTGCACTTGCAGAAACTATCACATTTTTAACAAGGGAAATGGGAAATCGCTATGGGATGCCCTAGTTAGATTAAATTAGCAAGAAACTTGTTACCAGACCATATAAAAGATACAGCGTAATAAGACATGACCTTGCAGAACCTTGGAGCCAATCTGTGATTTTTTTTCTCCCATAACCCTTGCTAATTATCTGCAGAGTTACAGACCCTTTTGTGGTGGGTTATTTTTCTTCAAATAGTGAGGAGATTTTTGGCTTTTAAATATTTAATTAGTCTTGTTATGATATGAGAATTGTTGTACATGCCAAGCACTTCGATTTTCAAACTTTATTCCTTTTAATTATCCCCAGACTTAGATTGGTCATCCCAAACCTTTTCCTCTTATAATTATTTACTCCTCAAAGATCATTCAGTGAAGAAATATTTTCTCCCTTTTCCAAAAATGGCTTTTCTGGTATGTTAATTATCCACTCAGAGAATAAGGGTTTATAATAGTGGAAAAAACCGTTATAGAAAAGGGTAAAGACGAATGAACATCCTTTCCTCTTGAATTTCACCTTTGGGAATACTTTTTTTCAAGGAAGGAGGAGGTTTATAATTTTTCGTAAACAGAAAAGTCAAAGTCTTATGTAATAGCATTTAGGTTCCTCCCTCCCCCTTCAAGATATATAGTGATAATTGACTGGTTCAGTGGTAACAAATCTAAAAATAAAATGGATAGCTGGAGGGAAATTAATTCCAAGGACTAATGATAATTAATTTTGTTTTTCTTCATTTTGGGGGGAAGAGGGAGATAGGTACTCATTAGGCTGCATACAAACTACTTATGGTGTGTGTGTGTGGGGTGTGTGTGTGTGTGTGTGCGTATGATGCATACATGTATGGAAAGAAAACAGATCCAGAGATAGAACGGGAAGAGCGCTATACTGTTTTGCAGATTTTCCTATACTGCTGAAATTGGGCTGAAAGTTAATAAGTATGCATTTTGAACTTATAAGAACAAAATTATAACTTTTTTCATATTAGCTTTTTCTTAGATTTTTCACAAGAAAAATACAATTCCTTTGTAATCTCTAAACAGCATAGTGAAAATCAAAGTTTTAGCTATTATTCTATCCCTACCTTCTATAGAAATATTTTCTTCTCTTTTTAAACCAAAAGGTAAGGAGAAAAAGTCCATCACAAGAATACTGTTATTCATTTGTCACAATGAAGTTTATATCTAATTATCCTTTGGAAACCTTGCAGAGTTCTCAGGTACAGTTTTTCCCCTACATTGTTTTTCCATCTCCAAAATGATGAGAGGTATTATTTTTTTGATTGCTATTTTTTGAGGCAAGTTATTTTCTTCTCTAATTAAAAAAAAACACAAATTAGTTCAGTTATTTTAATTGTTTATATGCAGATTGATGTATTTACAAAGAGAGAGAAAAAATGTGTGTGTGTGTGTTGTGTGTGTACTCAACTGAATGATTTGAAACATGTGACAAGCCACTTTCCTATTTAAGAACTTACACTATCTAGTATTGGGCAGAAAAAAAGAAACAAGTCATAGAATATAGTTGATTCGTGGGGTTACAGTGGCCATGATATGTCAAAGGGACTATCCAAAATAGGAAGGTAGACTTTTTTCCTGCAGCATATAATCCAAGGCATGATGCCTGAAAGACGGAGGAGAAATGCCAAATTTAATAATGACTGCTCCAATTTCTGAAGAGTGACATGGGAATAAAAGATAGCACCCGAAGAGACACAGAAATCACCACAGCTGGAAATGAAGTACAGTGGACCAGAGTTAGGTAATTGAAATGATTAAAGGACGAGAAGAGAATACGCATGGAGCCAGTAGCAGTTGAGTCTATAGTCTAAGAAAAGAATAAATAAATGCACAAAATATGAAAATAAACATTTTAAGGATTATTAAGGCAAAGAGATAAATTTGACAATAAAGATTATCACTCAAACATCAAATGTGATTCATGGGCAAAATTTATTTGTCAAAATTGACAGCTTAAAAAGGGAGACTTGTAGCATATTATAAATTAAGAATGTGAGAAAAAAACAAGAACCAGAGCAGGAGAGAACATTGGGGGGAGGGGGGGGAGAAAGAGAAAAAAAATGAAGTATTAAAAGTATACTAAATTTTCACAACAAATGGGTGGAAATAGATAATTCAGGGAAGAGATTCTCTACCTGGAACAGGGAAGCAAAATATGGTAGTGATGAAGGTAGTAGGTGAAAGGAGAAATGATCCATTTATATAAACTGTCACTGAAAAGCTATCTTTCATAAACATAATTATTATTAAAATAGTAGCCTATATGGAGTGCTGGATCTAATTCTCATTGGGCTTGCTCTTTCCCTTAGATGATAGGGCTACTTTCTAACTAATAGTAATAGATTAAGGTAGCTGTGAAACATATTTGATTCTCTCTCCAGGACCTAGGGTAACTTGGTATGTATGTGTTATTTTTGTGTTTTGTTTTGTTTTGTTTTGTTTTGTTTTGTTTTGTTTTAGGAAGGGGAGAAATGGGATGTGTGGGTTGTAAGAAAGGAGAAATAGTACCCTCCTACTACTTGCCACAGTCTCAACCAGTATACTCACTTCATACTTAAACAAAAATCAGTCATAAAAACACCACTAACTTTTAAACATGGAATATATATATTAAATGAAAAGGTAAAAACCAAGGATAATCATAATATTTACTCAATAGTTAAGTCAAAAAGTATTTATTATGTGCTTTCTATGTTCCAGGCATTGTGTTAAGTGCTGGGAGAAGACAAAAACAGGGATAATCATAACATTTACTCAATAAATGGCAAAAGCAGGAACAGACATACCATTTCCCCAGTTCCCATTTATATAGCCCTTTATACTAGCACTTTGCCCACAACCACCCAGTAAAGGAAGCAGTATGAGAATTATCATTATCGCTGGTTTACAGATGAGAAAATTATGGGGCAGGAAGGAGAAAGGACTTGTATGGGGTTAGCACAATTCGATATGCTGCTTAGTTGAGGGCAAGGAATATTTCAGAGTTCAGATCCTGTAGCCTAAAATCCCAGAAGTGAACATGAGTCAAGGAAGATGGACTGCTCTCAAAAATATACAAGTAAAAACATTTTTATGAGGAAGAAAAGAGGGAGAGGAAATGCTTAAGAGCGGTGTCAGAAGCAGCAGAGGCTGGCAATGAATGCTAGAAATAACAATGATTTGGGGGTTTGTTTGGGAATCTCTACCGGGGACAACAGGAACAAGGAAGGGTTAAGGCTAGTATTTAGAGTAGCATAAAAATAGACAGATGACAGAGAGAAAAAAACATCTCCTTAATTTTCTCTCTGTGCTAAGAAAGATGAGTGGTTTAGGTAAAATAAAACAAAAATGGTTAAGAGTTGAAATATGAAAGCAAGCAACAAAAGTTTGGAACAAGGCACTGAAAGAACTTTAAAAATCTGTTTCTGAAAAACTGCAAATTAATATGGAAAACTAAAGACCAGACAATGTCCCAATTTTAAAAAGAAAGAAGATGAGGAAGAAGAATTAGTAGGGAGAGAATGATGATGTAGATAAGCTTGCGTTCAAATGCTGACAATATTCCAGCTTGTAAAGTTAAAGGGATATTTTTTGCTCATTTAGAAGGGAAAGCAGTTAACCTTAAGAGTCAATATGGCTTCATCAAAAACAAGCTGTGCTAAATTAATTTTGTGTTTCTATAATTTACATTGTTTATGCTATGTGTCTAACACATCTGGATGTTATAGGATGCTAATAAGAATTAGCCCTACTTATTTCAATGATGTTTTAAGAAAAGTACTTTGTATACCTTAAATTGCTACAAAAAGATGAATGACTATTACAAGCTCTCTACAATACAGAGATGTTGAGAAGAAAATGTGTTGTAAACTTTAAAGTACTAAAAAAAAAAAAGTTAGCTATTAATAAAGCTAAATGTTGTTTTCCTTATTTCCCTACTTCTTTAGAGATCATTTTCCCCTTTCCCACCTGCATCTTAATCTCCCTTAAAATAAAATTATCATAATTCTTCTTTATCATCTACCATATTTGGTAACAGAATAAATTGTTTCATTCTTATGGATTAATAATAACAAGTTATTATTAATAAATTATTTCTTACAGATTAATTTCTGACTTCACACCACTCTAGTTAGAAATCACATCTTTTTTCCCATTTTTTCCATAATACATTCCCTAACTAACCTAATTTGAACTCACCAATAATGCACTGTTGCTTCCTATGTGTAGGGTGATAATGAATAAAGTAAATACAACTGAAGCCAGAGAAATTACCTGAATTATTCTACAGTACAACTAGACTTTTGTTTTCAGTTCTCGTTCAAAGACTATTTCTTCTATGGCCTCAAAATGGCATGCATAGTGTAGAAAATAAAGTAAGGAGTTATTTAAAAGCTTTCTAGCTTGGCTTGATTTAATACATTACTGGAGAAAATGTGCCTACTTATTTCCTTGACTAGTCCCTTAGACAACAATTACTACTATAATGATCATCATCTGTGTAATTCATCATATACTGTTATGGCATCTCCTCTATCATTGTTTTGAACTGTTATGCAAATTTTAGCATCAATTAATTTTCCCTTGATTATATCTTATGTCCCCAGATAGAATATGAACTACTCAAAGGAAGGGGACATATTTCATCCACCTGTAGGTCCTACATTGAGCTAAACAGTGTCCTGCACACAGTAGGTATTCTGTTCATTTGTAGTGAATTGAAAAAAAAATAATAATCATCTCCTACTCCTGTCCCCTCAGTTCAGGATTTATAGCATGTTCTCAAAATATATTCATATAAGCAATAAAAAATGTTCTCAAGTAGTAAGAGCAAAGGATAATGAACTGCAACACTGATATCCACATAAATCAGAAAAAGCATCTGGATCCACTGGAATCTGGTAATAATTTTCTTGTTATTACAAATGTGTTAAGTCTTAGCTTCCCAACTGAATAGGAAATTTATTTAGAGCTGGGACATTTGCCATCACCTTTTTTTTTAAAGGCCTCTCTCAAGTGACAAGTATAGTATATTAGATATACAGGAGACAAGGAAAACCCATTTGCTGAATTTTGTGGAAGTCTTATGGTTTAATTACATTTATCTATAATATTCCATGTAATTCTAGACATAGTATTTGATGAACATATATGGCCCTGATTAATTATTTCCCAACTTGAACTGCAGTGTGGCATAGGACACATATATAAATATTTGGGGGCTAGACTAGAAAAAAAAAAGAGAGAAACTGAACTAACAATCTATTTCTAACACATATTGACTATGTGAGCCTGTAAGTCACTGAACTTTTCTGTGGTTCACGATTCTCTCTAAAATCATAAATTAACAGGTAATTTGCTGATCTGAATTTGTGGAAGTAATTCCTACAATGAGGTCTAATAAAAACTGATAAAACTCAACTGATAAAAGGGCAGAGTTATACCCCTTCACTGCCCCCCCCAAAAAAAATCCTTGGAATAATCCAAGAAATAAGAGAAAGGAAATCTAGAAAAAGTTAATAGGTAGAAATTCAAATATCTAAGTAGAGACTTATGACTACTCTTCTCAAAGCTGCTCATACCTGTACTTTTTTTTTTTTTTAAATCCTACACTATTGTTTGGAAAGATTATAGGAAATGTTTTTTATACAAACCAAAAAACCATGGAAGGAATAAGTGAACTCCCCAAAATCAAAATATAAGGGGAAAATGGTTTCTAGAAATAGAGGCCTTGTGTGGTTCAGAGCCGTTCCAATGGTCTTGTGATGGAGAGAACTGCATCCAGAGAGAGAACTGTGGGGACTGAGTGTGGATCGCAACATAGCATTTTCACTTTTGCTATTCTTGTTTGCTTGCTTTTTGTTTCCTTTCTCCTTTTTGTTTTCCTTTTTTATCTGATTTTTCTTGCACAGTATGATAATTGTGGAAATATATATATAAGAATTGCACATGTTTTTAACATATATTGGATTATTTGCCACCCAGGGGAGGCATTTGAAAATGAAAAGCTTTAAAAATAAAATGTATAATAAAAAAAGGTACATGGTGGGAAAAGGAAACCATCATAGTGGCTGAAGCCTTCTTCAAGGAAAATAATCTATGTAAATAATGGAGCTGCCCATAGATATAGCAAAAGACAGAGATGAAGCCTTTGTGGGTCAGGTCGAGTCAAGGTCAAGAAACACATGTAATGCAAAAATACATGAAAAAAATTGTCAATGGTTCATCTTCAGTGAATTAAAACTACTCTTTAATCATGTCAAAAAAAATTTATAATCTAATTCTTTTATCAAACTGCCTACCACAGGAGGATTCTCATATGTTTGTACAATTAAAAGCCCCATGTTAGCTGTATATAACACAGCATTACATTTGATGCAAATCCTTTTCTATTGAAATAAGTACCAGGCTGACAGCGGGAAGTGGTTGATAAGAAGGCAACAAGGCATTGCTGATGGCATTCGTGATAACTGAACGCTAAGCACAAGTATTCTGTCTACAGCATATTACCCAAAGTGCTCTTTTTAAAACATGACTCCAGGAGGTGTCCTTTTCATATATCTCAGTCACAAAGGCAGGAGAATTATCTAAGGAAGCTAAATATGGAAAGGAAATGAAAGTTTTCCTACCTATCTGCAAGTCTGGTATTAGAATATAAAGAAATGGAGGTAGGATCTGCTACTCCCTTCTAGAATTTTTGAGTCACGAGAGGATGATGAATTTGCCATACACAAGTTATATATTTTAGAGCATATCAGTAAAACAACAGACCATGAATTATGTAAGACCATTCTTTAGTGAGAACACAGTGAAATATATCTTGATTTACTGTTCAATATCAGATGAATAATTACCTAGTTGACAGCTCTGCTGGGCAAGACCATGTGGGAACGGGGCTAGGCAGAGGGTAGAAAGATAATCACACATACACACAAAATATATAAATACATATATATTCACACACACAAAGACTATTTTTCCATAGCTAATTTAACAACTATTTGAGAACATTATTATTTTTATTATTATATATATATACACTATTCAAGAGGATATGATCCCTTCTTTCTCAATGTCACACAATGTACACTGAAGTATAAAAGAATCAGGTTTAAAGATCACGGATTCACTTCTATCGTACGAAAGCATACATCTAAGAAGAAAGACTATTTTAGACACATAACTTTAGTGGCACAATTAATTATATCTTTTTTAACACTCTAGGTAAATTTGGAAAAAAGAAAAGAAAAGTATGCTTTTGAATTACTTGTCAATATAAAATTCCTGATCATCATTACTAACAAAATATCTTTCTCCCCTTATCCACCCAGGATCAGATACCATTCACACATCCTACCTTACTTTAATTCTTAAGTTTCAAACTGTACCTTTCCCCCTCTAGTTTAACTGACTCATGGGAGACTTTAAAAAAAAGTCAAATATTTTTAACTTGGATATTTTAGCGGGGGAAAAAATTTCTAAAGCTTTTTAAGAACTAGCCTTTACATTCACCATAACTTGTCAATCTATACTTTAATTTCTTTTTTCTCAAGTTTACCTAGAGCTTGAGTTTTAAAAAGATTTTAATTAAATAACTAGCAAAATTATGTGCCTAAAATAGTCTTTCTTCTTAGAAGTGCCAACTTTTAGTTCTTATTTCAGGTAGAGCATCTATAGAGCATCTGACCACACGCATTCTTCTTAAAACTCTTTTCCTGTGGATTCTATGATATAGTTATGTTCCTTATTCGCCTTTCATTTCATGGATCCTATTCTTGAAGATTCCTTTTTACTAGGTATACTTCTTTCCCCTACACCTCCAGACTTATATATCCTTTAAAATTCTGCCCATCATTCCTCATTCCTCATCCCATTTAAACCCATGGACTCAATTAGCACCTCTACATACATTACAGTCAAATCTGTAACCCCAACCTTGACATTTCTCTAAGTTCTACAATCTCAATCACATGCCAGAAAATTTCCCCTAAAAGTCCTTTGGATTCAAAGAATTCTTCATGTCCTAAATAATGTTTAAATGCTTTCCCTCAAACTATCTCCCACTTCTTTCTGATTTTCCTATTTCTGCTAAAGGGCTAGAATTCTTCCCAATAACACAGACATAAAACTTCTAAGATATATCGCAGTATGCCCTCTCCCTCACCCCATTCACTCCTCTGCCAAAAATCATCCTCAAACCAAACACAAAACTGATTGAATTCAACACTGCCACATCAAGCACTTAATTTGAGAAACTGTGATTGCAATACAGAATCCCAGAATAAGCAAAAAACTCAAAGGCAGCTAAACACAAATCCCCTTTCGAACACTTCTGGTCTTAGTTATCCAAGGTTTTGTTCCACCACGTTAAGAGTAGAGTTTCCTAACCGATTTTGAGGGGGCAAAGAAAAGATGTATCAGGAGTTCTCAGAATATTTTAAATATACAAAATAAAACTGCTATAATTACTATAGAAATTACTTATACTGAAATAGCTTTAAAAGATTTTTTAAGTTCATGGTCCTCCAGTTAACAAATATTGCTTTTGCGTATCACTGCTTATCTTCCAAGGTAGTCTTGTCTGTTCTACTTCAGGACATCTCTAACTGAAAAGATTTTTATTTCTCTTCCATATAAACCAACTCTTTCTTTCTTTTACCTGTAAAGCAAAACCTGACTCCATATGACAGCCCATAAAGTGTTTGAACAGTACTCTACTATTTCACTGAGGTCTTCTCTTTGTTGGACTAAACATTTCTGTTCCCTCAAATTATAGGCCCATGGCATGTTCTTATCATTTCAGTAGATTTTCTCTGGATGTGAGTTCTGTCTATTAAAATTCCAGCCATCCTTCAAGGCCTAGCTCAAATATCATACCCATACAAGTCTTCTTGTTAATACAATAGAAAATAGTCTCTCTCTGCTAAATAATTAAGACTACTTTCTTTGTGGCATATGATAGAATGACACCTGAACAATGCCCATCACATTTCATACTAGCAAACAATTTTGCAAAGATTCTCCTCAACTTGTGACTAGTTTCAAAATATCAATTCTGACAAAATTTTCTGTGCTACAAGAAAGGCAGTCAGTGGCTTCAAGTTAAGAATAGTTGGGTTTGTATCTCACCTCTGACACTTGATTTATCAGTGTGGATTCATCAGATAACTCCCTCGGAACTTCATGCTGTAAATTACAGGGGAGTTAGTGTAGTAGGGCAGAAGGAGCTTCCACCCCTTGACCTATGCATATTTGAAGTGGTTTTGACATTAGAATTATTTGCTCACCTTCCAATCACTTTATGTGATTGAATCAACACGCACACTACCAAGTATTTAAGAGTATGAAGATGAAAAGTAAACTAATCTACTCTCAATCAGGCAACAAGCACTTATTAATAACCTAGAACACATGCTAGGAAGTGTGCTAAGTGATGCTTACAATCAAGAATATAGGTAAGAGACATATTAATTTAAACAGAGAAAATATAAGGAGAAAGGATTGAGGAAGAGGGAGTCATTTCAAGCACCAATCATGGAAGAATACCTGGATTTGTGCTTTGTTTCACTATACTTCTCTGTATTACATCAGTCTAGATTTCTTACTATCTCCTGATTTCATCTTGTCCTCTTCTGCCCCAATAGATTTGCAATAGGTAGATCCATGGAAGAGTGGACAGAGTTTCAGGTCTGGCTTGAGTAAAATCTGAGTTTATATGTAGCTTTTGATGCTCATACACACATGTGACCCTGAGTAAGACACTTTTCCTCTGCCTCAGGTTCCTGTGAAAAGATGATAATAATAGCATCCACCTCCCAAGACTAAGATGAGATAATCTTTGTAAACTACTCTGCCAACCTTAAAGCGCTATATGAATACAATATTATCATGTCCTCAATTATTAAAATTCTCTTCTTTCTTTAATGATAACAATCCTTCCTTTAATGATAGCACTTTAAGAGTTCTGCAAAATAACTTACTTACACTATCTCCTTTGATCCTGCTAACAACCTTCTGGAATAGGTGTTATTATAAAGATGAGGAAAACAAGATTGAAGAGAATTTAAATGCCCGAGTGATGAGTCATAACGCCAGCAGATATCAACAGGATGTGTAAGAAGTTTAACAGGAAAGTCATCGATACCTTTATCAAAGTTATTTACAACAGTACTAAACTTCACAGGACCAAGGACAGATCTACATATGATACCTAATGAAGACTGGTTTGCTACTTGCACATTATATAAGGAATACCTTTAAGATATGGAACAGACTGAAAAGCTGCTAAGAATTCCTCCTACTATGAAATGCTGTGCTTTCACAAGTATTTAACATACAGACATGTATACATGATAAATGTCTACTTTATAAACCTGATGGACAGACATCTGGATTTAAGCCCTATCTCTGACACATATTGCCTGTGACTCTGAGCAAGTCATTTGACTAGCTGTTCTTGGAAACTCTTTCAATACTATTAAGTTTCAGAGGAGGCACTGACTTGTATTGATAAAACAAGTTCCTCATAAAGAGTCACAGAAATCAGAGGTCTAATCTCTGTCCCTTTTGGTCTTTTTTTTTTTTTTTAAACACAATACAATAAGAAAGATACTTGCACATTAAACTACAAATCTATTATGCACAACTTGCTATTTATTTTTCAAATATATAATAAAATGATAGTGAAAATTTCTTTTCTTTTTTTCATGAGCTGGTCTTCTAGACTGTCAGCTTCTTGGAGGTAGCAACCATGTTTTATTCATCTCTATGACTCATACAGTGCAACACATCTAGTAGATATTCAATGACATTTTTTGAATGAATGAATGTATTGCAAGGTATATATACCAAGTTTCATTTATACTTATTAGAGACAATTAAATCTAATAAGAGTTTTTCTTTGTCTCCAAATGCTGCTTGCAAAGCAAATTAAAAATATAACAAAGCCCCCTAAAGTGCAGCATTTATTTCATGCTATACTCTGAGAGCACATTAACTTCAATGCAGTAACTTGTTTTATAGGATCAGTTCATCATGACCTATAAAATGTTAGACTGAAGTGCTTTAAATACCTGCTAACACCATGTGCAAGCCAGAGAGTACAAGGCAGTGTTCTGTGAAGCAGCAAAAATGGTACTCTTCAGAGAGACAAGCATTCGCTCTTATGTCACTGATATAAATAGGCTAAGCACATTAAATAATGAATGACTGAGAGAAAATCTTTTCACAGACGGCATTCCTTGGTATTTTAAAACACATTTTCATATTTCATTGTACATATTAAACCTAAGTATAACCATCTTGTGGTTAACTAAACACTTAAATGTCAAGTTTTCTTAAAAGAACTATTTATATCCAAAAGTGTAGATTAGTGCTAAGACCATGAGAATTTTTCAAAATTAAAAACAAAGATTTCTCTTTAATAAAATTATGAACTATATTCAAAAAGATACAACCAAGGAAGCAGGATTTATCTTCCTAAATTCTGATCAATTTATTAAGTGATTACTTGAAATATCATTATTAGGGGACAAGAAGCATCAGAAAATGTTGTTTCTCTTTTATCTTTGACCCTTGGGGTTTTTCCCCCATTCTGGAGCCCCTGTTAATGTCCAAAAAGGAAAGCAAAAAAAAAAAAAAAAAAAAAAAGTGAATGCTCAGTCGTTTTTAAAAACTTTGTAGAGTGGCCAAATGAAAAATTGGTTGGGTTTAATAATTACTTAATCCAATCAGAAAGTTTAACAGGACCACAAAGATCAGAATATTGTTTAATTTTTTTTATTTTTACTATATAGCCAAGAGGGCATTACATAGCAAAAGTAAACTTCTAGTATATTAAACATATAGTTTTCTACACTTGAGTTTAAGTGAGGTCCCAATTTTCTTACCTGAATGTTGCTTTTCATCCTTCATTCAGTGACAGCATAAGGTAATACTTACTCATGAAGAGGATTTAAGGCATAGTTGCACAAAGCTATAAACCTCACTTTCTACTTCAGAATAAATATTATCACATCATATCATACATATATGATTATACATAAACAATTATAGGTGATATGTTTTATATATGCACACCAATACAATTAGTAGGGACTTTTGTTATGCTCTTCATTAATATCATAAAAACAAAAGCAAAGAATTTGGTTTTACAAAAACACAAATTCAATCCATTTATTCTTTATTTTGCGGTTTGCATCCTCCTCCAACCTCATGTACTTTTTAACATGTCAATCCTGTTTACTAAGTGATATTCAATGGATTTCCTATAGAGCAATGAACCTTAACAGGCAGCTTTTAATTGGCCCACATAGGAAACCACATTACTATTAATTCCACAGCTACCACATAAAATAAAACTATTGCTTCTCAAACTCTGGAGCAATTAGACCTCTCGGCTATTTGGCTAACTCTGCTTCATGATACCCAGTGCAGTTAATTATATTTCTTGATGTTAATAGTCTCTGTCAGTTTCAAGTATAACTCCTCTTTGATGAATATTTAAATTATATTTGAATAAAAAAATAATCTTGGTTACATTTCATATTCAGCAATCATCACAGCTTAATAAAGGTCTACTCAGCAAGGGTTGTGATAAACGGCTATATGAATGCATGTATAAAGTACTAAATCAACTTATCAGATAATGGCATTGTTATGACTAATATTGCAGCAACATAACTATGTATGCAAAAAGGATGTCCTCCTTCACATACTGTAAGAGTGAAGGACCAGAGATTTAAAAATCTATTTCTATATAGGCATAAATTCATCTGTATATTAAATATAGTCATACATGAATTAAATATGAGAACACCTTAAGGCAGACCCAGAAGGTCATGGTATATATAAAAAAAGTAAGAAAATTATGAATCTTACTAAGAAAATCAACATCCATTGTATTGAAAGAATATTGGGCATTGATTTGGCAAGTTCTGTTACTAGAAAGAGAAACTAGCAATTTTCTAGTTGGAATATTTTTTAATGGCAGGCATAATACAGAAAATCTTTTGTTTCCCACATTCTAAGTATGTAACTGTACAATAATTTAAAAAAATTATGATGAGAACAATGTAATACCCTCTCAGTGTGGAGTTACATAGTCCTAATTCTTGAAGTTTAATGGTAAAGGAGTCCCCCCCCTTCCAAAATAAAAATTTCATTTAATAATTTATTACAAAGAAACATGCTCTACAATATTATGAAAGAGGTTTTAGGCCGAAGAATTAATAGATTTCACGTAGAAGGAAAAATGGTTTGTTATCTTCCTTGGGGGCTCTTGTCTGACACTAAACCAGTGACGTTCCCTATTCTCTCATTCTTTAATATTACCATATCACTGGATAATAAAAGAACTATATAAAAACCCAAGAGATAAAAGAAATACGAATTCTGTATACCAGCAACACCAACAAGGAAACAGAAAAGAAAGGGGCAAGATAACATTTTCAATAAGCTGTAAGTGAAAGAACAATAACAATTTTGCTAGACAATAAGAAAACCCTTTTGGGAAAAAGAAAATCTACCTGAAGCACAGAATGTCCCTACTATTTTCTTACTCCTTATAAATTAAGTATGAACCAATCTGAGAACTTGAAAAAAAGATTTGCAACTAATAAGCTGATAGCTGGATAATCAACCTTCCCAAATGTGACTTTATAAATATATAATAGGTAATTCTCTATTTTATATTATGACAAAATTGCAAAATCTCTAGAACCATGAGGGACTAGAAGCCATCTGGTCCAGCTCAACATCTGGACAAAAACTGCAACTATGAAACCAACGATAAGTGTTCTTATACCCTTTCCTAGAGTAATGCAACTCCCTAACTTATAAAGTGAAGTTTCTTCCAAAAGAATGTCAGTATGTACTACAATAGATGAGGTCCAGCTCTACTGAATGTATCATATACAAATATGCCTTTGAGATCCCAACTCTTTGATCTGTCCATAGGCCAAACAAAATGAGTCTGACGTCTCTTCCACATGACAGGCCTTCACATACTTGAAAGACAGGTATCCTATCTCCAGGCAAGTCATCCCAGATTCCTTCAATTGATCTCATATGATACAATTTCTGGGGCTTATTTGCTTAGGGCCTTTTGTTATGCTTCAGTTGTCCAATGTCCTTCCAGATTAAAAAAGGATTACTAAAATAAATAGACTATTCACGCTTTCCTCAGGCACAATGTATTATGGGGAACCAGTCATTTTTTTCATTTTTTAATATTATGCCTTTCTTGTATTATTTATTTAGGCTGTCCTGTTATATATACCTTTGATCCTGTACCTTAAGAGTCCACTAAAACCACAGTCTTTTGGGACTATCATGATACACCTTTGATCTCAGATCTTCCTTGCAGTCCACTAAAACCAACAGATTTTCCCACAGAAACTCCTGTCTAGCCTCTCTGAACTTATCCAATAGTGGTACGCTGACTTTAAACATAATTGCAGTGTTTCAATCTCTCCCTACTCATTTTCATCTTATTAAATCTAGGCAGTTTTCTAGCCTACTGGATTCTGGAGGGAAATCAATTCTGTCATCCATTGTATTAAAGACCCCCATCCTGCTTCATAGCATCCTTAAATCTGATGAAGAAATCATTTATGTCTTTATGAAAATCGCAGATGAAAATGTTGAACAGATTCATGCAACTTGTTACCAGATGCAATAAAAAAAAAATCAACAAAGAAAAAGATACAGAGAAAGGGGGAGGGGAGAAATTAATCCTTACACATGGGCAAAGGACAATGAGTACTGTCTGAGTACGAGATGGAAGACGGCTTGGGGGGGGGGGGAGAAGCCAGATCAACTCCTCACTGTGAGACTTTGAAGAAGTCATAACCTCCTTGGCCCTCAGTTTATATCACTTGCTAAATAAAAGGGCCAAACTCAGTGACCCCAATCACCCGACATCAAATAATTCTGATTCTGTATTTCCAGTTTCTTCATGTAAAATCCAGATAATGCCTGCAACATCTACACCAGTGAATGATTTTTAAGAATTATTTCAGGTCATAGATTTAAAGTGATTTCTTTTCAAAAAAGCACAATAAAAATTATTTTATTACTTAGTCCTTTCAGATCTTACAATGCCTCAGTGATCCTAGGTCTGTAAACATTA
Organism: Sminthopsis crassicaudata; assembly: GCF_048593235.1. Lineage (NCBI taxonomy): Eukaryota > Metazoa > Chordata > Mammalia > Dasyuromorphia > Dasyuridae > Sminthopsis > Sminthopsis crassicaudata. The sequence goes on from NC_133620.1 coordinate 43,909,955, forward strand.
TCCTATCTTATTACAAGTTCTGAAGGTTCTACAAAACTGGAAAAACTTTGATTGCAGATCTGTCCCCAAACCTTCTATCCCCAGTCTTTCTAAATTTAGGGAAACTCAAAATCAGAATGCTGCAAGATGATAAATTCTAGGGTCACATCAACTCTTAAAGACTATCTACCAAATCACAGAAGTGTTGTATTATGCCCTACTACATGACTTAACCACACTAACTTAATTAAAGATCCCTGAAATTTTGTTCAAAAGGAACAATCAGAGAAAATCAGGGTTAAAAAATACTTACCAGCATCTTGCTCCATGACATTAAGTTATGGCTGAAAACGTGGCAGTGTTTGCTGATTTGATGTCAGAGGTCTTGGATTCAAATCCTAAATGTACTATCTAATTACTACCCCCTTGTGAACTTTGGTAAATCACTTCACTTGTCTATTCCTCAGTATCTTTATCTGAAAAATGAGGACCAGATGATCTATGAAGTCCCTCCCAAATTTAAACATATGACCCAGTAGTCTACAACTTATAATTTGAAGTCCGGGGCCTAAACTCAAATCTCAGCTTTGTCAACTACTAGTAGTCATCCTATCTATCTGAGCTTTAGGATATCGACTTTCCCAATGACTCTTAAAAATAACTGTGAAAAGAAATTATATAATAAAATTTCTATTTTAATAGCTGTACATCAGTATTTGATTTTTATTTTACATGTCAAAAAATGTGCACTGATGGATCTGGGAATAGCTAAATATAGGATAGTTGTTAAAAAAAAAAAAAAAGCCAAAGGGATTACATACATACCCCCCCCAAAAAATCATTATTTAAAAACTGACATCTATTTCCTAAACAAATTTGTCATCTCTTCCACCCCCCTCTTGTTCCTCAATACTCACCAGATTCTAATGACTTCATGTTACTTTTAGGATCAACTATAAACTCCTTTAGCTTACAATCTCTTCTAACCTGACCCCTGTACACATTTCTAGACTTCTTACACAATACCTTCCCATACACTGTGATCCAGGCCATCCTTGTTATCTCTTGCCCAAATGACATTCTCCTCTTCCATATTTTTGTACTAGTATGTACTTCCCCCCCTTTTTTTCCAGTGAAGGTTGTGAGGTTTTGTTTGTTTGTTTTTTTGGTGGGGAAGAGAGAGAAGATTGAGGCAACTGCACTTAAGTAATCTGCCCAGGATCACACAGTTAATAAGTGTCTTGAGGCTGGATTTGAACTCAGAACTTCCAGACTCCAATGCTCTATCTACTATATGAACCTAAGGAAAGACTCTTTGTGCCTATCTAGTTAAACCCCCCTCCTTTAAGAGATGAGGAAATCAAAGCTCTGAGAATTTAAGGGGCTTCTTTGCTTCAGAGATCCACAGGCTGAGCTAGAATGCCATCTGATTTCCTTTCACAACATTGTATGTAGTTAGTACTATCCACAGCCAAAAAAAAAAAAAAAAAAAATTGAATATAGCCTCGTAGCTTCAAACTGCTCCTGTTGCCACTCAGAGGATGCCAAGTGTGGACTCCCCCTAAGGGGAGAGCAGAGACAAGTTATTTGGTGTTGCTCCCATATAGAGAATGGTTTTGACTCTCCAGGCTGGTAGCCACAACATACAAAAGGCCAAAAGCCACACATTAATGAGAATTATCAGAAGGCACTGACAGTTCACACACGTCTTCTCTGAGCCTCCAGAATCCAGAAGAGATTTGCTTTACCAATTTTCAGAAAAAGGAAGGAAAGGGACAGCTCCCTTTGTTAAGACCATGTTTCATTTGAGGCTTCTAAGAAGCAAGAACATGTCTAGTTGTACTTGATGTCTGTCTCAGTCTCTAGCTCTTTCTTTTTTGGAACAAAAGGATAATTACCATGCTTCTTTCCAACTTTGTTAGTTCCTTTTTCAGGATTTCCTCTCCTACCTACAACGGAGCCCTTCTTTTAGTAATCTAAAATTCTCACCTAGCATGGGAAATGGCCAATTAGACACGCTGGCCATGGCACAGTGGATCTGAGAGTCCAGAACTATGTTTAATGGCTCTTTTCTGTTCCACTGCCATGCAATGTACCCGCCTCAACCCTGCCAGCTCTCTTGAAAAGAGCTGGAGCTGTTCTCAAGGGGCTAGGGTGAGAGGATCAAAGGAAATTCATCACCTAATGGAAAAATAACTCCAAGTGTTTGCTGAACTGATGGCAGGTTAGGAGGATGAGTTATTGCTTTATTTTCCCCCAGATAGATCTCATCCTAATGAAAGAATGTGAGATGTGTCCTCTGTCTATTTGTAAGTTTCACAGCTTTCATCACAACCTTTAGTCTCAGTCACTGGGGATGAGGAGTGCAAGCATAAGTATAGGGTTTCCCCAAGTTAGGAGGCAAAGTTTTATAGCAAACAAACACTGAATACAACTGTTGAACGGAACTCTCATTACCCAATCGTTCCAATAATGTCTTCCATCTGAACTCAAAATCCCATCACTGGAGTCCTGGGTTCTGATCAATGAGCTCTCAACTTGTGGCCTTTTGCCTCTCCAAACTAAGGTGCCTACATCCTGGTTCACTCCTCTTCTCTGCAGAGGACCAGAGATTTGAGACTGGTCCCAAGCCATCCCTAAGTCATGATGCACAGGCCACATATCACTTTGCTTTTGAAACTCTTGTGTCCCGTCTTCCCCTAAGGGAATGCAAGCTACTTTTTTGTTTTTGCTGAGGCAATTGGGGTTAAGTGATTTGTCTCAGATCACACAGTTAAATATCGGAGGCCAGATTTAAACTTAGGTCTTCCAGACTTCAGGGCTGATGTTCTATACATTGTACCACCTAGGCTGCCCCCTGCTTGTTTGTTTTTACCAATGCTTGGCATAGTCCCTGACACACACAGAGTAAGCATTTAACAAATAAATTACTTTTCATTAATTCAATAACTGAAAAACAAAATTTACAGCTAGGCTACCCATCATTTAGCAGACACTTAGTACAAAGTCTACTGTGTGCCAGATTTTATACTAAGCACAGTTCTAGAGGATCCAAAGATAAAGAACCCAATTACCTGCTCTGAAGGCACACGGCAGCCATATACTCTAAAGTATAGACACAAGTAATTACAGAACAAGACAGGAAAGATTAAATGCTCTAAGCAAAGAGTTCTTTCTCTCTGCGAGGTCTAAAGAATGAGAGGCTTAACCAGTAAAATATCATTTGGAATGATGATTATTTGGTTATTCCCTATGACTTCCCTTAAAAATGGGATCTGCAAATGGGTGGGAAAAAAAAAGGAACATAAAGACCCTGGATTGGGGTAAGCTTAAAGAGATTCTTTCAGTGAAGCTCTGATTTGGATATGCAGTTACTTTAGGAAAAGTGAATGATCAATAAGAGTTGAGAGGGTTATGTGTCAAAGAAAGTGTGTAGACACTGGGATCCATAATGGTGAAGTCTGCCATAACGTAGTGGTAGAGCTGTGACTGCATTTCAATGGATTTTTTTTTCCTAGTTATATTCTGATAAGTCTCCATCTGCCATCACTTTTTCATAGCAAATTACATCAAGGTTTAGTATGTAGAGGTGTTTCGGCAGCTTTTTTCTTCATACACTTTTCACATGCTTCTCATTAGTCTCCACTGCATCCCTGTGAAATGGGTAGGAGGCTACGTTATTGGTATCATTTTATAGACACGGTCCTAGGATTGAAGAGGAAACCGGAGGAAACAATGAGGCACCAGGAGAAGAGGAAGTCTATTCGAAAACACAGAATTACACGCCCAGGAGGAAGAAGTAAAAAAAGAAAGTAGTGTTCCTAGAAGACCCCTGTTCTTAGGAAGAGATTTCAGCGCCCAGCTGGCCAAACCTTTCAATCTTTTGTGCTCAGAGTTCCTCGTCAGTAAAATGAGATTGATCCTGTTTGTCCTCGTCACAGAAACATTGTAAAATGAGACTGAGGGCACTTGGACTACTCAGAAAAATGCTCTCTTCAAATGCAAAACAATGGGCTACATTGTCCTGTTGCATCCAAGAAAGGGCAGGCCATATGCCTTCCCCAGGAGAGAAGGGAGAAAAACATCCTTCAGCTTAATCCTCAGCAAAAGGGAAACCAGCCTGGCTTCCATTCCAACCACTCACAGCTGCATGTTGGCTGAGAAACTAAACTGAGTTATGTGAAACAGGGCATAATTAGATTCTCGACCTTCCCCCACACCTGCTGTAGCAGAATGAGCCAGGGAACAAATACTAAACAAGAACCACCATTTGCAAGTGGCTTGAAGCACAAATCCATACCCACACCGCTGTACCTCCTTCCTAAATTCTCGTCAGTCAAATCACTCCTTTGGCTTAATTGGTTAATTAAGGAAGATTGGTATCCTAGATTGTAACTCAAACTAAGTTCCAATCCCAGTTTAGTGACAATATCTGAGTGACTCTGGAGAGTCGGAGAGACAAGCCTGAGGTTTGAGTCTCAGCTCTGCTCCCTGCCGGTTATCATTAACTGTATAGTCTTAGGAAAGTCACCTAACTGCTCTGTGCTTCAGTTTTCTCCTCCATAAAACGGAGTGAGAGGAGAGATGAATCTACAACGATCTATGTTTCCTCTAGATGTAAGTCTGTGGCCAAGAGATTATGTATCTGTAAGTATCGATAGAAATGCAAGTTAGTATCCTTCTCCTCCCTCAGATGGCATTAACCATGTTAGAGCCAAGTCTCTGCATCTATAAAAGCAGGGGGTGAAACAGATCAAAGGTATTTTCCAGGTCCTCTAAGGCCTTCGGTCTCTTCATCCCGTAAAATGAGAAGGTTGAATTAGGTGATTTCTAAAGTCCCATCTTTGATTCTATGCTACTGGGTACAAGAAGTTCTTGTTAAAAATGCAAAGATGATAACTAGAAACAACACATCAATCCATTTGTAAGCTTTACCCTATCAGGGAGAGCCAAAGTGTAGAATAAGAAAGGGGAGACAGAGTTAGCTTTCGAATGGGTTTCATTCTTCCCTTTGGCATTAGCTAAGCAAATCAACTGTAAGCAGCCATGACCAGATCAATCAATCAAAAAATGAGTGCCTGGTATGTATGGACACTACGCTAAGCACGAAGGATACAAGGAAAAGCCAAAAATACTCCCTGTGCTCACGGAGCTCACAATTTAATGGGGGAGGGTAACATAAACAACATGGGTTATCCACCCATGTCTATCCCACTCTCCCCTCTCCTCACTTCCATGGCTTATTTCAAGCCTCACCTTCTGCAAGAAGCCCCTCCCTAATATTCCTTATTGTCAGATCGTTTCCTCCTGAGATTATCTCCATTTTATTCCATCTAGAATGTGTTTGTGGAGGCAGCTGGGTGGATCAGTGGGGAGAGCTCTGGGTCTGGACTCAGAAGATCAGAATTCAAATCTGGCTTCAGAAACTTCCTGGCTGCGTGATCCTGGGCAGGTCACTTTAACTCTGTTTGAAGGACATGGAAAACCCCAAGGGAAGCATGAAGAAGAGTCAGACACAAGGAAACACCTCATACATGGCAGGCTGCATGGTTTAGACTGAGTTCCATAAGAATTAAGAAATGTTTAATAAAGTGACCTTGTTTTCAAAAAACAAAACAAAAAAAGAATTAAGAAATGCGATCCCTAGCACTGGGCTCAGTGCCCATCATATAGTCATAGGTGCTTGCAAAGGAGCCACAAAATAGAATTTGATAAAAAATAAAAATAAAAGAAATAATCATAAATTACTAAAAAATACAAATGCTTTTAAAAATATTTGAAAATGTGGACATTTAAAAAGAAAGGAAATATTTACCTAGGAATATAGACATTGTCAGTGATTTAAAGGGTCAAGAAATTCACAACACATATTTCTTTATATGCACGGAGGATGAATGAGATAGTTTCTTGACCACTGTGTTCTAAATGTCGGTACAGTATTCATAATTACATTATTATAATACATGATTATACTTATACATGATCATAATTACATTCTTAGAATACATGAAGTACATGAATATCTGTGATTTCCCTCAGCACAGAGAATTTCCTTCAGCTCTGGGAATTCCCTCTGGCAAGGCAAATTATATTGCCTTCTAGGCCATAATTTAGAATGTAATTCCTAGGTATTTGTCTGAGGTTCAGAGAAAGGAGACTTGTCCAGGATCACGCAGTTATTAAGCATCATAATGGAATAAGGAACCAGGTCTTTCCTCATTCTATCTGTCAAGTAATCTTATTCCAATTTTAATATTCTACTGAAAATGATTTTAGATATTAATGATTTTAAATGTAGAGGGCAGAACTTTGAAGACGTATACTTTAAACAAGGTGTTAACTCAGGGGAACTGATGAGACAATGGTTATCTAGTTTACATATATTTAGAATTTAGCATGGTGACATAATAGTTCTATATTTAAATAACAGGGTTTTTTTAATTTTAATTTTAAATTAATGTTGCTCCTTAAAATTAGGGGATATTTTATCACGCAACAGCTATAGAAACAAAGAAAGTGTAAATTAAATTTGCTGCTGGTTTTCAACTTAGTTTTGATAATCATCTTGTAGAAAAGGAAGCTGAAACTAGTAAAGTTCTGATTGAACTCCATTAATATGGCTGGACATGAATTTCCTTGAAAAGATATCCATCTAGGTTTATTCTGCTTGCTAAGAGAGAAAGATGATTGACTGATGAAGACTAAGTCTCTTTTTCTAACTCAGTATAATGGCGATTCCCACCTGTTCCTATTCCTGATGAACACAAAAGCTTTAGCCTGTTTGCTTTTTTTCTGCCTATTTTAGAAAAGATCTTTTTAAGCAGCCTGGCAGCCCTCCCCATCCTGAGACTAGCCATATTGGTGACAGATTTAGGGTGGACACCTGAGCAGTTTCAGTCCTACTCTATACATCAGAATTATTGAACACAAAAGAGCCACTCAGCAAAGACTACAAGTGAGCTTCTCTTCAACTTATTTCATTTTAATCTCTAACTGGTCCTGCTATTAATAAGATCTTCTGATTTTGCACCATCTTAACCAATATTTTCTTTTAAAAATTCCTTTCATTCCTTTTTTTTTTTTTAAACACGTGTAACCTTTTAAGGAAATATTTTATTTGTCCCTTGAGATTACTCTGTTTAACCAAATCCATTAAAGACAATCATATTTCTTTCTTTCTAGAGGTCTGTTTCAAAGTGTGTTTACAGTGGGAAAATATGATTGCTGAAATGCTGCCTTCCTAAAAAAATGTATACATATTTAAATGAAAGTTTAAGTCCATATCTGAAGGAGACTTAAGTTAGTGTTTTTTTAAAGATCACTCTTCAGTTAACCAGACTGAACAGAATCATGTGTCAGCAACCAAAGCTGGAGATATAAAGCAATTATGAAAATAAACATAACTGAGAATCGACCATGCAATCATTCTATAATCCTATTTCTGCAACATGAGTGTAGACATTTATGTATACAAGTGCATTTGTTCTTCTTGGTGTGGGAATGCTGTCAAACATGGCAATGTATTGGTAGGTTTTCTTTTTTTCTTTTTGCATTTTTCTGTGTAAATCTTTTATTACAAGTGATGGCTCACCAGGCAAAAGAGAGGTCTATCTGGAAAAGAAGAATATAGAACAATAATATTCATGATAAGAATATCTAGCGTTTTACATGGTACATTAAGGATTGCAAAGCATTTTACAAATATCTCACGTCATCTTCACAATTCTGGGAGTTAAATGCTATTATCCCCATTTTATAGATGAAGAAGCCAAGGCTGAGAGCAGTTAAATGACTTTCCAGAGATTATTTGGCCAGTGTCTAAAACAGTATTCAAACTCAGATAATCTCTCTGACTTCAAATCTAGGATTCAAATCTACTCTGCCACCTAGCTGCCTAAAGAAAAGGTATCAATAAATGTAAGATACAAAATTATTACTCTTTTTGAATTTAACTTGGATATAGTTATACACGGGGCCACAAATATTTAGAGATGGAAATAGTTTTTCATAAGACAGTAACTGGTAAGTTTTTTTCTTGGATGGTGCCTTATTTGTGCATCACAAGGAGCAGTAATTTTCAGATAACCAGAAGTGCATTTTATACTCTATGGGCAGAGGGAAGCATAACCTCAGGAAGCAGATGAACTGACTCGCCAGGCAACCAAGTGTCAGAAAAAGTGACTTCCCTGGAAGGCAGTTCCCAGTTCAACTATTAAGGATACTATCAAGGTGACTATTTAGTACAATATTCTTCTAAGGCAAGAAAAGAGTAATGTAGTCTAAGTCTTAAAAGAAATTCCACTGCTTAGAAAATGCTTGTGTACTTTCTCACCAAATGCTATCTAGTAATACCACAAGTATTCCCAGAGAAGAAATCTAAATATCAATCTTTCCAAACAGACCCCACACTATTTGCCAAATACCATTTACAAAGATTCTTATTGTGTCCCAGTTGCTACATATAGTAGAGATGTGATATGGAAAGGTCTTGGAATAAAATAGAAGGCACATTTCAAAAATATTATTTTTAGTGTACATATCATAATAAGCATTTTGTCCCTCCAAACAAAGAAAAGGACAATTTAAATATAATGGTAATACTGTAATATTTTTTTTAAAAATGTGTTGGTCCATTCTTAATACAAGTAAAATATGCAACATTCGAAGACAAGAACTGTGCACCCTTTCTTCCTGACAACCTTTTAAAATAGCCCATTCTTCTTAAGATTACAAAGAGAAAACCACTTGCCAAGAAAGAATATTAATAAAGTAATCCCAAGTACGTGTGGGAAAGGATGGCTCTTAAATTCTCCATAAATAACAATATTTGCCATGAGCACGCTTTGAAAATGCAACAATGAACAGAGGGGACAATGATCCTCCCACTGAAGGGCTGTCAGCCTCCCTCTCTCTCCCCCTCTATTTTTGAAGGTCTATTTGAAGTGATACACCACTAGAATAAAACAGGCCTCTTCAAAGGTCTTTTCAGACATCCCTAGAATAAGAGTATTACAACCTCAGCTCCTGAAGTTTCCAACTTCTTTATTTAAAAAAAAAAAAAAAAAAAAAAAAAAAAAAATATATATATATATATATATATATATATATATATATATATATATATATATATATATATAAAGCACTGCTATTCTTGTCAACAAAATGTCGAGTCCTTAATTTTTTATAATAGCATGTAATCAGCAATTATACATTTCTATGATTCAGCAATTATAAAGTAGGTTTTCTTAAGCTCTGTGTGGAAATACCCACTTGAGTATTTAAGTAGATATTTTGGAAACAGGTAGATAGATGAAAGATAGTATGTGCACCTGCATAATGTCACAGAATATCAATGCTAAATAAAAGTCCAGGCCCTGTACTGTCAAAAGACAAAGGAGGACGATGTGGGAAGACAATGAAATGAATTACAACACCCACAGATTTATTGTAGTAATGCATATGTCTCCATCAAAACATGCTTCCCTGGGTACAGCCTTCTGGAGTTCCAGATCATGTCTGCAGCATACAATATAGAAATGGGACTTCAGAGGAAGAACCCATACAATAAATGATAGGACAAAATGCTCATCTGCCTAACTTATTTCCCCTAGCTCTAGAACTAACCCTTGACGGGAACGGAATTATCCATTCCTAAGAAAAGACAATGGCCTAAATTAATTTAGAGATTTTTTTTTCTCAATTTGAAAGGGAACCAAAGGCACAGGGAGCTTTAAAGAAATAGGAGTGATGAAAACTGTCCAATCATCAATTTCAGGACAAAACACCCTTTACTTCAAGTGCTTGCCTCGTTATCTCTCTAAAATTTCAAAAGTTCTCAACTTGAGGTCATTCTATCCACAAGTTCAATAGCTGTTCAAGCCCTTTAATAAAATATATGGGTATGTGAGGAGGAATATTTACTAATATTTATATTTAATTGTATTGGACAAACTGTCTAACAATCATCATTAGAGACTGATTGCAAATATACCAATAACAATTCTGAAAAAATTTTTTTATTAAAATCACTTGTATGCAACTTAATGCAATCAACTGAATAGCTCTTTAAAGATAAATAAATGCCTTTAAATATTGCTCAGTTTGGCTCTATGTTTCTTAATATTTGTATCTCATTGACCTCCATAGAAGGACTTTTGCCAGGCCTAAATTCTGGTTTTCTTTTTTTGTTTTTCTTTTTTCATGGTTTCATTCACAGAGTATATTCCTCATGTGGACTCCCATTACCAATGTAGATAGCTGTTCTGAAACCTAGTCTTAGGCAATTGTTTAAATCATTGAGGAGCTTAGTAAGTGCCACAAAGTCAGGGAAGGGAACTGAGAGAAGGCCATTGGTCTACACTTGTGAAAAAGCCTCACTTGTAACATCATACCTGATAAATGCCTATCCAGTCTATATCACAACTGGGAACTGAACTAAGTCTTGTTTATTAGAGGTGTCTACTAAACAACCTGCCTCTCAAATACGCCTCTTACCTGGCAAAAACAAAACAAAGAAAAAGAAAAAGAAAAACAAGACCATCAAACAAGCATTAATTTTGTTAGAAAAATCTTTAAAGAAACCTCAGGACTATCTATTCCAATTCTTAACTAAGAAAGATTTTTTTCTATAAAACACCAGATAAGTGAGCTTCTAAACTTTACTTACATACCTCAAATGAGAGGAAATGCACAATCTTCCAAGGCAACCTATTACACTTTGCTGAAGTTAGTTATAGGGCATCTTAACTTTAGGTGGAAAAGAGTCAAGTATTGATTAGCCCAGTAGCTCAGACCCCTTTATAGTCTTAAAAATTACTGAGTATCCTCCCTTCCCAAAAAGCTTCCATTTATGTGGGCAATTGAATATACTCTTTTGAAAACTTAAATTATTATAAAAAATTGTTTTTAATCTCCCAGAACTCCTGAAAAAGTCCTGCTTTCATAAAAGGTGGATTAGATTGATACAGGCCAGGTCAATTATAAAAAATATTCAGAAACTACTTATACCTACAGCAGCTATATAAACACAATGCATATATACTTCCATTTTTAAAAAGACAAAGTGATACTACAAACAAAAGAAATTCTCTTTGCTTTTTTTTTTCCACTTTTGCAAAATAAGAAAACTCTTTGCTTTTTTTTTTTTCCCCCACTTCTGCAAAATAAGAAAACTCTTTTTGTGGATATTTTTATCTCTATTTTTTATACTAATCTATAGAGAAATGAGAATATTTGGAAAAAAAACAAATTTATGAGAAAAAATCATAAACCATAAATCTACTTTGGGATAGATGCACAGGTCGGGGCAGGTGGGAAGAGAAGCCCTTAAACCTGTGATTGAAATTCTCTCCCCTAACAATTTGAGTTATTCAAAATCTGAAATCTTTCCCACAAATGAGAAGAATAAGAACATAATTTAGAATAGAAATAGTAGGATAGAAAAAAATTTACATATTAATGACAAAAATCTGACACCCAAAATATACTGAAATCACTGGTGTGGAAAAATAAAACAAACAAAAAGCCCAACATATATACAGAACTGAGGCAGTTATAAAAGCCTGAGAAACATTTCCTAGGTAGTTGTAGGATATGAACTAATCCAGACATTTGGGATGTAAATTTGAAATTACACCCTCAAAAAGCAATTAAACTGTCTATATTGTCTCTCCTACCCGATGACTTTCCCATATTTATGGCAGAGGCTAGATTTCTACCTCAGTCTTTCCTGGCATTAATATTGGTCTTCTGTCCACTGCCACATACCAACTTTTCATAAATACAAAATGTGGGCAGTGGTTTGGGTCTAACTATAGATCAGAATCATTTTTCCTATATTTTGGCCAGTAAATAGGCACAGAACATGCACAAATTTTTACCTTTGTGTCATAATTTTGAAGGCATCTGGGAGGTAGCAATCTGTATTCTCCATCTGGAAAGGGTCTGCATCACAAATCTTATCATCTGTTCGTCCATAGTTAGCACTTTCAATCATGATGACATCACTTCCTGGACAGCGGAGGTCGATGGAGTAACCCTCACAGGACAATTCTCGTCTAACTAATCCAAATGGCAGTGCTGCACGGCTGAAACCTATATAAAAAAAAGAGAGAAGATTTAATAAATATTCACTAATGGGAAAAAAAAATTGACATGGAATTTTCAAGTGGTTTATACTAATGCTACATGGTAGCTCTCAAACAACTAGAAATTACTTATAAAATATAGATTTGCTTTGGAAATAATAACAACAGTGATATTTATATAAGTACTTTAAAGTATCTGAAGCCCAGTAAATATTTTAACTCAGTTAAGTCACACAACAATCCTATAAGATGGATTTATATATAGTAATATAATAACCCTACAGCAATAAAGCATTATTAACCCCACTTTACAAATGAGAAAACTGGGGCTCAGAGAGGTTGGAACTTGCCCAAGTTCACATAGTAGTGAGTATGAGAGACTGAATTTTGAAATCAGGCCAACAACCCCTTTACCCATTAGAAATATGTTATCATTATCATCATTAATAAAACTATAAATAAGATTTTGCGGGGTAGCATGATGTTTCTGTAAAAGCAATCAATTTCAAAGTTAGCAAATACAACAATAATAGTTAACATATACAGATCTTGGCGGTCTTCAAAGCAAGTTGTACACGTTCAGGATTGTCCCAGAATTTTAATCTATAAACTTAAGACTAAGACTTTTGGGACACTCTATTTTCTCATTTGGTCCACAACTTGATCCTGAAAGGGCTGTTATTAACCTCATTTTTTAGATGAGAAAATTTCAGACTGAAAAAAGATTAAAATAACTTATAGCTGTGTGTACATTTGAATTCAAATCTGTGTCAGTATAACACTCTAACTTCTTAGAGGATAGGACAAGACACAGAAACCAATTTATTCAAGTTTATTAGAAATAATTATATTTAATATGCTCAATACTGAAGGAGCAGAGGGACAGTTTTCAAATGCAGTTATTTTACCTCATAAGATACATAATGCTATGTAACTGACATCTGGTACAAAAAGTATATAATATATACAAACCATATATAAAATATTTACTATGTAAGCCACCTACATTATCGGTTTAAAAAAAAGTCCCTTCTCTATAAATGGATACATGTACGCATGTGTATATAGATCTATGTGTACATGTTCTCGTGTTCTCTCTCTCAGGAAACATTAACAACCCACTCAGGATGCAATGTAGAATGGATCAAAAGGAGTCATGTGAATTTGGTCTAAATGGTACCACTTTGGAGAACATACTAGTTAGGGAACCAGAGTCCTGGACTCACACAAACCTCTGGTATTTAATATTAGTATGACCAAGTCAGCAAGTCTCCCTTGACCATAGCTCCGATTAGACTCTCAGAATTTTTTAAACTTTTCCCATTCAATCCCCTTTTCACCTGAGAAATTTTTAAATGACCCTGAGTATATAAACATGTGAAATAGGTACACAAATCAAACATTTGCTGATAATAAATCATAACTTTGTGACCCTCACATTCAGGTCAAGATCCCACATATGATCACAGCCCACAGTTTAAGAAGCTGAGGACAGATGATCTTTAAAAATCACTTCCAGTTTCACACCTACAATCCTAGCTTTGTAATGCTTTAAATAGTAATATTAAAAATGTGTTGTATCCTTGAGGCAATGCAGCTAAAACCAGGTCAAAGTATTAGTTTAAACATAACTTCCCTATTAATATTATTCAAAAATTAAATTTTACTATGAAATTAACATCTATGCTTCTTTACATGCTATTCTCTCCTTAACAATAAGTAAGATCCCTGAGACAGAGATTGCATTTTGGTTTTGTTGGGTATGGAGAAGTGTTTTTCTTTTTGGGGGGTTGACTTGCATTCCTAGTTTCTAGTAAAGTGCCTGGCACTCAGGAGGTACTTAATAAATGCTTACTTGATTGGACTGCTCCTTGTTAAGAGAAAAACTTAGTTTCATAAAATTGAGAACAAACAAAAAAATCAAAGCCTAAAATTGAGTAATAGGATGTTAAGTAACCATTGGAAATGGTCAATGCTTACCCTAAACATCCTGAAAAACAAATTGAAACAGCAAGAATAGAAGCTGTGCAGGAGGCACTGAGATTTGTGGGTAACATTTACAGCCAGCAGAATGTTTACATTGTTTAAATAATACATTATGCTTTAAATATGCAAGCTTCCCTTGATGAAGTACAGCAGTATCCTAACATCTCCAACTGTGTCAATAATCAGTGAATTATGCTTACCTATTCAAACCAGAACATACTATGAAGATTTTGTTTAGGTTGTTGTCTGTCACGAGGAGATAAGAATTAAAATCCTTCAGTTTATGCTGAGAAAAGTTGGCATATAAAGAAAACAAACAAAATCTCCACAATAATAATAACGAACCTTAAATTACAATATCAGAAAAAAATCTTTTAGAATAGTCTGAATTTTCTACTAAAAACTTTCTTGCACAGGAAAGTCAGGCATAGAAGGGATAAACTGTGCCTCGTTGATTAAAAAAAAAAAAAAGATAACTAAGAGTAAGGAAAAGTGATATTCAAAAATGGCTTTAGATAGTTTACAAGCTACATATCTTACAGAAACTGTCTAGGATTTATCTTCGAAATTATTTAGTTTCAACCTTGTGATCTGTGATGATGAAATGAATCATAATCCACAACAGCCTTGGCATCTCTTCCCACTCTCCCTCTCCCTCATCCCTAAGTCACCTAGTTCCTTAGAATGTCTACGTACAAATCACATTAGTCCTCTGCAATTCTGAGCCATGGGAACAAGTTACAGACAGAATGAAGACTATATCCCGCTTTCTCACTCACACCTGGTTTCTGTCTTTATTGAGGGCATGCCGTATATAGCTGGTTGCTCATCTCAGATGACTGCCATCAATAGAACAAGTTTCTTCTCGAGGGCACACCTAAGGTATCAGCACCTATGGGGTCCTGATACGAAAAGGCAGGAGCTGACACAGCCAAAGGAAACAACAAAAGGCTAGGTGGTGGCAAAGCTTTTGACACATTGAATGCAAAGCTATACAAATGTACCCAAAGGGCCCTCCTCCCCAAATCAGAAGTCTAACTATATGATCACTCACAATAGCATTTACACTAAACAAAATTTGTCATCTGTTTCTATTTCAACAAGGTGGGGTGGGGGTAGGAGGAGAGAATCATAAGCATCCCAAATAGCCAATGTAATCCAATCCATCTCACAACCCTGACAATCGAAGAAAGATCTGGTGGGATGCCCTATGAGCAAAAAAATCAATATTGTCAGTTTATGCTGTGCAAATTCAAATACTGCCAAAGAGCAGTGCTTAGGGTAAAAATCAACTCTTTTGCTCTATTTTATTCCCTTTCTCAACAAATGATTTTGAAATGACAACTTTTTTTTTTCCTAAGCTATAAAATTTCAAGCAATAACTACTCCCCATGCTTTAGGCAAGTGATTGGAATAAATACCTCTTGGCAACAGGTGCAGTGACTTAGGCCTGAAAAAATACTTTCACATTCATAAGATAACTCTTAATAAGCAGATGCAGCAATGCTACAGGATGGAAATCTGAAAGGCATGCATCTGAATTCTACTGCCTGGACTGGGCTTCATTTCAGAGCTTTTCATAAATGAATACACTTGCTTGGTTGATAATTACTGTTGTCAGTAGCAACTTCATGCTAACTGATGGAGTTTCAAACATTTCCTTCTGAGTCAGAATGGGGTCCACTATTCAGTCCACTGTTCTTCTATTACTCTAAAAGTACCTTCTTCATTAGGTTGCCAGTTGAAAACAATACCCAACTTTTCTTCTGTTGTTTTTGACTAATTGTTTCCAGCTGCACCCAGTCATGAATACCACTGCCCATGCTGTCTATGGTCCAAGCTGGTGCTGTGCACGCTGATTACCAAGGACCTCCATGATACCCAAGCTGTGACTTCAAGTACAGGCTGAGAATTAAGTCAAGCAAGAGTCTATTACTACCTCTGACATATGCTATCTGATTCATTCCTGTTTATATATGTTAATCAGATTTCTTTCCTAAAATGGAGATGAGGAAAATGCTTAATAAGAAGAACATGGTTTTCCCCATGCTCTGAGCACTCAACTTACAAACAAACTTCCCAGGAAACATTTCCATTTTTCATGTTTTACTTATTAAGATTTGGAATTGAAAAGTGCATTTTCATTAAACCTAAAACAATAAAATAAACTAGCTCACTGATACATAATCCTGAAGATTTCAAATACTTCCAAAAAATTCTACGCATTTCTTAGGGCTGCTGAGTAAAATTTACAAAATTAGGTATGTTAATATCCTTGTCAATCTATTATAAGGATAAAGAGTTTAAGTGAAAAGTAATAACTGTGCCAAAGTAAACTTTGTGAATTCTGCAAAATGTTAGAAAGAAAATTTATTTTACATATGCCACGTTCTGCCCCATTTACCACCCGGTTGTTTTACTTTACTAGCTTAGTTCTATTTAAGAAATCACTTGTCTTTAAAGGATAATAACCCAAATTAATCAAACTGCAAAGAGCCTAATATTCTTTCGTGCCCACTAGCACATAATTCTTTAAAACTGTCATTATCTAAGAGAGCGAACAAATTCTGACACATAGAGACAAAGAAACTACTTCTACTGTCTAACTTCTGCACAGAAAAAGAAAAGCAGAAAGTATGATTTGTTAGGCAATGCAACGGCAATCTCAATGCAGAAGTGCTTGTGCACATAAACTTAAGATATCATTCTTATAGAAAGACTAGACTTGTTCCAAAAGAAATAAACCACCTTATTTAACACATTTAACGCATCCTAACATTAATTTGATTTCTAATGGAATATTTAGGAGAAAAAAGATACTTTTAAAAAGCATAGTGCTTAGTTTTACCTTTTACTTTCATTTGTCACAGTCAAGTACCAATGTAAAATGCAAAGATGTGGGTAAATGAAAAAATTAGCTCATTCCTAAATCACACTTTTGAAATGAATGAATGAATGCTGAATAGCCGTAAAGTCAAAGTTCCACAAACAGCCAGAAAATGCCAAATACTTTGAATCTTTTTTTTTTTTTAATCTTAAGACTAAAACAACAATCCCATATAGGCAAAGAGTACCATTAACTGAAAATTGTTGAAAATTATACCTAAGTTTCAGAATTGTCTTTAAGAAGTTATACAGAAAATCTTTCTAATTCTGTGGTCCCCCACAGGGTAATAAAGTGGGCCAAAAACCCTGATCATTACACACCATTAAGTACAGAAAAGCAAGCCATTTCCCACCTGCATTCTCCTAACTCCACACTCTAAAAGAAAAAAAACCCTCCAAAATATCTGGAATTGTTATCACATTTAAAAGCTACCAACCCTAAGATAGGTGCAATTTAAATGTTGCAATAAAATATTGCTGATGTGCTACTGAACAACTGCTTTGAATAGGAAAACCATCTTGGTTTACACATCTAACTAAAGAAGTCAAGAGCCCAGAGTGGATTCTCTCTGATCCTGCTGGGATTTGGGGATCATAAAACAAAAACTCATACCCTTCTGTAACACTGTTAATCAGTTCCACAAAAAGTCAAAACTGAAGGAGGAAAGTTTATAGCAGCAGTATGGGATGCAAATGGAAGGTTTGTTCCTGGCAGTCGAC
This sequence comes from Sminthopsis crassicaudata, assembly GCF_048593235.1. NCBI lineage: Eukaryota > Metazoa > Chordata > Mammalia > Dasyuromorphia > Dasyuridae > Sminthopsis > Sminthopsis crassicaudata. The sequence goes on from NC_133620.1 coordinate 43,927,612, forward strand.
ATTTTTAAAAGCTCTATGGAGCCTGAGGTTTTCAACTGGACTGGACTGATGGTATATTTTACCAGGCTTGACACACAAAGGACAAAAGGGGGGGGACGGAGTTCTTTCCTCCCCAGAAGCCTTACTACAGACCAATAGAGTAGGAAAAAAAAAAAGTCAAGTAAAAATTCACCTCCCCCTTAATGCTCTATTTTGCAAACATTAATTAAGATTCTCCAGAAATATAGCATAGTTTCCCCAAGAGAAAAGAAAGGAGAAAAGAATCCAATTTGGACCTCACAGATGCCCAGAGGGCTGGGTCAAGAACTACCTTGGGGCTCTTGCTAAAGGAAGAGGAAAGAGAAATAGAAAAGAACTTGTGTGATGGTTACAGATTCAGGAGTCAAATTCTTAGGGCACTATTAGTAGAAGCCAGAGGTATGTTTTAAAGAAATTTGTATTCATCTTTCAGAAGTTTTCCAGAAAAAATCTTCCAAAGAGAAGACTATTCAAATTGGGCTCCTGGAGGTGGTTTGGGCTGAACTCAGAGGCTAAAGGACTTTTATAAAAAAGGCACTTTACATAATTCATCTAAACACTAGTTTACAGGTTTACACTCAAAGGTGTGCAAAGTGATTTATATACATTACCTCATTTTATTATAACAAAAATATTTTAAGGTGGCTGCTATTTTTATGCCCATTTTATAAATGAAGAAACTGAGCCAATTACCTAAAATGAACTTTAAAAAAAAAAAAAACTCTCAAGAAGTCAGGGAGAAGGAAAAACAAGCAATCTGAAATATAGCCTGTGAACAAAGGTGGCTTCCAATCAGCCTCCATCCTCCTCCAACTTCCCCTCTCCTCCAAATAAAAGTTCTTTTCAGGTCAAAGAAATTCATTATTAAGGGAGAGCCTGGGCCTAAGATTTTATTATTTCATAGAGAACTCCCAGTGTGGACACTCCCACTATCAAAGCAGACTTCCATAAATCCAGGGCTTTTAAATCAGAAAATTAGCCCTTAAATGATGTTATGCATTTAAGTGTGGTCTATACATATAAATAAATGCTTGTGGAATGACTGTGTGATATAAACAAGCTTGCCTAGGATGATAGTGCACCTGCCTTAGGGCAAAAACCTGAGTTCAAGTCTCACTTTGGACAAGTCAATCCCTTAGCTTCAGAGTGCTCTTCCAACTGTTAAGGTGCAATGCTGGAACATTCCTAAAAGCGAGCTTCCTAATCCATTAACACTGAAATCACAGATCCAGTTTCTAAAAATATACATACTGGGTGCGATATTCGTTCTTCATATTGGTATTGGGCACCCTTTTGAGTAAATCCCAACACAAATCAGCAACTGTCAGGTTAGAGCTTTCTCTCTTTTAATGATCTCATTTATTTTATATATTGCTTGCTCAGCATATGTTTGTTTCCCTTTCAGATCAGAAATTCCATAAGGACAGGGGGCTGTCTTTGAAATCTTTTTGTATCCTCTGAGCTCGGAATAAAGGCCTAACACATAGTAAGTACTTTTAAAAAGTGTATTGAAGTGAATCACACTGAATAATTGAACCCAATCATCCAATTCACAGGGCCAGCGTTCTATCCACTAAGGCCCCATGGCTTCTCTCCCCCAAATATTCACATCCTGATTGACATGTGAGCAAAGCAAACAAACAAAATAAAATCTCATTCCATCCAAACATCATCACTGTCGACTGAAGTATTATGTTCCAGTATCAATCTCAAAAAGTTCTTTCCTTCAGCTCAGGGGATTTTTAAAGGTATATTTACACAAATAAACACACCAAGAAATACACCCTTGTCAAATTGTGAAATCCTAACCCCATTGTTTACTAAAGAAAATGCTCCTCCTTTCCCCTCCAAGCCCCTTCATATTTGCTCTGGGGAGGAGCCAACCAGCAGCAGCTCACAAAAGCTGGGAGGCTTCTTCACCTGGCAGGTGATTCCGGGCCCACCTCAGCTGGGGAAAGGATTCCATTCCTTCTAGTCACAGCCCCAGTGTCTGAGGCATAAAACTAATTAGGGGTGGAGACCTCATTTAAATGATTCCCCAGGCACCTCTCCCGAATCCAAGAAGGTCAAAACATGGCTTCCCAGGCATTCTGTTAAAGTCTAGTTGTTCTTAAAAAGAACCATAAAGTAAAAAAGCAATTCACTGATGGATGGAAGGAAGCAAAAGAAGAAGAAAAGGAAAGAAGGAAGGAAGAAAAGAAAGAAGGAAGGCAGAGGAGAGGAAGGGAGGAAGGAAGGAAGAACTGAGGAAGATGAAAAAGTGGAGGGAAGGAAAGGAGAGGGGGGAAAGGAGAAAAGAGGGAGGGAGGAAGGAGGAAAGGAAAGAAGGGAGGGGAGAAAAGGGAGGGAGAGAGGGAGAAAAGGGAGGGAGAGAGGGAGGAAGGGAAGGAGAGAGGGAGGAAGGGAGGAAGAAAATACTAAGGAGTATGTCATCAAGTTCATTCTTATATAGAGTATGGATGGATTAATTCCCAAGTGGTGAGTTTCCATAGAAAATAATGGTCTCTGAAGGGTGGGAAGGCAGCTGTTTCTTCCATCCATTGAATTCTGGGGCCTCCCCACTGAAGGTATCTACCTAGAAGGGTGCCAATTAATAGGGACTCCATTGCTTATTTGAGTTAACAACATTGAAACTACCCTGAAACCACCCACTCATTTCTCTCAACCAAATGGCAATCCAAAGGTAATGACATTCAAACACTGCTGACTCAAAACCAGTGACCTAGAAAGGGGAAGTTCTAAACCCCCCATACCAATTCCCAGGGCACATAAGGCTCTGCATTTTCACTTCAGGTTTCATGGGGAATCCAAACTGAAACTCAACAGCAATCCAGTGCTTGATTGGCTTTTTTCCCCTGCGAAAAGGGAAATTCTCCTTTCCACACCTCAAAAGATATGAAGGATTTGGGAACGTTTGTTAGCTCCAGCTGTGAGCTGCATTCCTACAGAACATAATCCCAAAACTGGAGAGGAAGGGGGAAAAGAGGGGAGAAGAGGTTGCATGGACCTTTCCCATTAGGCCCTACATATCAGAGGTGAGACATGAACCCAGTTCTGCCTCAAAGGTCGACTCTAGTGCCCCTTCTTTGTTTTTCTGTTCCTTCCTTCTCTCCTCTTACCATCCCTTTCCCTTTCCCTTTAATTCCTTTGTTTGCCAAGTCTCCACACAGATTTAGTTGGGTTATTTTTGAAGAGGACTAAGAAGGCTTTTCTAATAAAATCCAAACAGGACTGGTTTATACTGACCCTAAAACTCTCTCACAAGCTAACTGATAATTCAATGTAACTTAATAAATGTTAAGCTCCTTCTGTTTATACCGTACTTGATACCTATTAAGTGCTTAATGTTGGAGTTATCAAGTTTAGAGAGAGTTAATATAGTTCTTAATCTGTAAGAGATACTATGATAAATATTTTAACAAATATATTATCTCATTTGATACTTGTATGAATGATGTATTACCTTCAATAAAGACACTCTCAAACAAAAACAACACCAAAAAATGATTAGAGAGAAAAGCCAAGTCAGAGGAACACAGACTGAACATGGGGAGGGAGCTTCAGATGAGTCCACTTCACACAAACCCACTTTGGGACCCAAACAGATCTTGAATGCCAGTAAAGTTGGTGGCCCTAGGGGATGGTGCATGATGCAGGGTTTGGGAGTTCTGGGCTGCAGAAGCAATACAGCTGATCAAGAATTCCTACCATGTCCACATTTACTATGGTGAAGTTAGTCCCTGGATCAGAAAAGTTTAGGAGGTACCCACCAAGGGACGAACAGACCCACAGTGGGGAGGAAAAAAAAAAAAAAAGAGTTCAGAGCTTTCAAGTCCAGCAGCACTGGTATCTCTCTATCATTTCTAGCATGGAAGAGACAAGCAGACTCAGTTTCTCCTTCCTCCCCTCCAAAAAGGGAAAGAGGGGATTTTATCATTCTTCCCACTTGTTTCCCTAGTTATCTAGCATAGTCCTGCTCTTAGAGCTGGGGTTTATAGTAAATACTTGTTGGCTGAATGATGGCTGGCTTGAATTCACAAAGAGTAATTTGTACCCACGTGCTCTGATTACAGGTTTAATGCATCATACTATCTCCCTAAAAGTAGAAAAAGTGGGATTGAAGTCCCTGCCCTCAAGCTGCTGATAGGATTATCATTAACTAACGCCTAACATTAATGAGAGGGATACTAAGAAGGTGCTGTATGAAGTAGCCTTCATGAATAGGATCCTAAGAGTGAGGGGAGCTGAAGGCAGCATTCCAGGGTTTGTAAAGTCTAGGGCAGAGAGAAGCAAACAGAAAAAAGAGTTTCCTTTCATCTGGGCAGAACATATAGTAAAGGTTTTTTTTTGGGGGGAAAAAAAAAGTTTAAAATGTTTTCCTCTAAATGACAATATTAAGGCTTGTAGATAACACTTTGACTTTTTCACTCAATCATCATGAGATCTCCCCGTAGCTTACTGCTAATAGTTTTAGCACTGCATTCTCCCTAACAGATCATTAATTAAAATAGTGAATCAAACGGATTCTGGTTTTGATCACTAGGGATTTGTCTGTTTACACTTCTCCAGCGGGAGAAGCCCTCATTTTTTTCCTCATTCTATCCCATCCTTTCCTATTCTTACTCCATTTCCCTAATTAGGACAATATAGCATCTCACTCCATGAGCCCCCTTCAACTTCCAATTCAAGGCAGCCCAAATGTCTGAAAAAACTTTCAAACTTTTCTGAAAATATAACTATCCTAAGGACCAATTAGCTGTAAGAGAAAAATGAAGTCAGGATAAAGAGAAATAGAGAGCTAGGATTTTCTCCTATTTTAAAATAAATGTATGATCATAGTACTTGTAGCTAAAAGTTAGATCCTTAAACTATTTTTTCATTTAAATCCTTGTTGAAAAGCATGTATTAGTCCACTTTAATTCTGGTATGCCTGAAACAAGTATTTCTTTGGTGATTGAATCATCATTCTAAACATCCATTTTTGTGCAATAATTTAGATGTAAGCATCAAAAAAACCTAAAATTAGTTTGCAAGGAACCAAGGGCATACTCTGTAAGTAGCTTTTAAGATTAAATTAGTTAGGTCTAGAACATCTTGTCCACTTAATGGCTATGTATTCTGACTTTGACCTTCTTCAAAAGATAAGCTCTAAGTAGAAATATCTACCTTCTAAGAAAAGACTAAAGCAAATAATTCTTTTAATCTTTAGCTCATCTCATTGAACATCACCATGTTTCCCATAATCCTACTGATCCTCCACTTAGCTTCTTGCATTTTTTAATAAAAAATATTTTAGAATAAAATACAGCATAGAAATCCTTTGCAGAGTATTTCTTAAATTAATTATTGCCAGACTAATTTCCAGTTGGTAAGTGACCTGATGCACCTTTCCTCTTTCTTTCCCTTAGTATGACAATCTTGCCAGTTAGTACCTTTACAGGTTTCAAATGATCCATACTGGAGTTCACTTTGAATGCCATTTTTAAACCTGCCACTTGGATTTCTCTAGGGTTTCAGCAAAGTGTTTTAAATAAGTCCTCGGGTTTATTGGATTTACTTGCTTTTTAAATTGCTTTCCCATTATATTCTATTTCCTAAATAAAGCCCACAACACCAAATACTAATGGTGGGGGGAGGAGGGAATGTGTAACATTAGGGATGAGGATCAATACAGTACAATAAACTACCTCTGACCTGACTGGATTTGATTTTGTTATTGGTGTTTTTTCTTTATTTTTGAAGAAAACCATGATATCATGAAATGCAAAGGAGTTGGATTTAAGTGAGGGAGGGCTGGGCAAAGTCACCAGCCTCCATTTCTCCTCCAGAACCATCTAAGTTCAATGGTAAGACACAGATCAGGATGATTAGGGATAGCCCTAAATATACTGGGAGCTGGTGGCCATGACTAGTCGGGTAACTATTTGAATTAAGGTAGAACCTCATATTTCACTGATATAGGGGGCTCTCAAGTGAGGAAATACTTTCAGACTGCAGGTTGAAACCTTCTCAGAAATGTATAGGCCCAGACTGTTGTCTATATGAAAAGTCAAGCAGCCCCCCAGGGTTCCCAGTCAGTATACTGCAGTGGGCAGAGCCTGAAACCATGTCTCTCCGCCTCCAAAATAATAGCATGTCAAGAAAGAATCTTTCTGGAAAGGCAAGAAAAATATTATTAAAAAGAATAATAATAGCATTTTATACAGTGCTTTGATATTTGTAAAATGCTTTACAAATATTATCTAATCTTCACACCGCTGATTGTGACATTTACAGGTGAAAAACTGCAGCAGATAGAGGCAAAGTGATTTTCCCAGGATCAGGTAAATCTGAACTCAAGACTTCCTGAGTCCAGATCTAGCGCTCTATTCATTGTAACATTTATCTATCAATAATAAGAAATCTCTAAACTGGAAGGGTCTCAGAGACAATCAAGCCCCACCTATTCCTGAATGAGAATCCTCTCTTCACACTACACACCCAACCAGGTGTCAAACCTGCCTTTGCTTGAAGTTTTCCAGTGAGGAGGTAGCCAGCACCTTTCTAAGGGGGCCATTCCACTCTGAATAGCTCTTATTTTTTCCTTAAAAATTAAGCTAACACACATCTCTCTTCAAGCCTCTTTTCCAGGCAAAACCTCCTCAGTTCCTTTAACCAATCCTCACATGCCATGAACTTGAGGGTCTTCCTATTACCTCAGCTATCCATCCTGAAATGTTACACTCCAGGACAAAACTAACATCTCTGTCTTCCTGGGCACTGTGACTGTTAATACTGCTAAAGAATGCACTACATTTTGAGCCAACAGTCCAGTAAAACCCACGTTTATTGCTTTCAAGGTATGTGTCCACTAAACTCTACGGTACAGGTATTTATCTTTGTCAAGAGAATATTAAAAACATCCAAGTGAAATTTGCCTGTGGGAGGGGGGGACAGAAAAAGTAATAAGATGATTGATGTTCTCTCACTAGCACCTCTCATAGGCAAAATAAAAAATAAACTTCTGGATGAAAAAAAAAAAGTTAAAAAAAAAAACTGTTTGTATAATGAGAGCCCAGAAATTCTATTCAGATCTTTATTATATTTTCTTTAGGAGTGAGAAAAAGAAAAACTGATTAGGAAGGATAATTTTATTTAAAAGATTTTTCTAAGGCAACAATCTATTCTCAAAACAGTATATAAAACAGATAGATATAATCCATGGAGTCTATTCAATTTGCTTTATTTCAAGTCAAGTCAACATGCATTTATTAAAGGCCTTCGATGTGCCATGTACTATGTTAAGCATTAGGGATTAGAAGGATTCTATACTTTCTGGAAGAGTTTCATCTTATTATCGCCATCACATCTTTGTACATTATCTTAAACTCTTTTTAACTTACCAACCATCACCACCAACACATTGTTAAATGACTTCAAGGTCTGCAAGCCAAGGAATCAACTGGGTTGAAATAAGAAAACTCTTTGCTTCACTAGCAGAAAAAGATTCACATTATTTGACTGACCTTCACCCCACATTGTGATAGCTGGAACATAGATCCCTTTTTAAAGCAGACAGGTATTTTTATGTTCATCTACCCAACGCCCTCAATTTTAAGGTTAAAAAAATCTGAGTAGAAGTAACACAGAAGTAATGTGATTTGTCCCAAACTCATACAAGTAAAATGTGGCAACATCAGAATTTTAATCCTCAGTCTTTTGGTTCAAAACCCAGCACTCTTTACTGGGAACCCATGTGGATGAGCTCCCTGCTCTTTTGCAAAGCTCTAATTATTAAGAAAGATTTTCTTTCCTTGGAAGAAACATCTGCTTTTCTCAACAACTTTCACCCAGTGTTCTTAACTCTTTTGCCCTCTGGGGCCAAGCAAGACAAGTCTAAACCTATTTCTACATGAGAGTTCTTCAAATAATTGAAAACAGTTATGTTCACACACACATACACACAGCCCCTCCCCTATTCCTACCCCAGACTTCTCCAGGCTAAAAACCAGGGCCAAATGAATGAATGGATGAATGTTCCACCTGAAGAGAAGATGCTGATTTGGATCCTGTCTCTAATCTTGTCTAAAACATATGACCTTGGGGTCTCAGTTTCAGCATTAAGAAACGGCCTTGATGACCTCAACAAACTTTCATTTCTCAAACCTATCCAAAATGTTACTCTTATGAAATTACCTCGAGACCCTTCCCTATCCAGGCCGACTTTCCCTAGAAATAAATGATTTCCAGTTAATCAATTTTTCCACAGATTAATTGTCTATTTGCCAGTCAGTCAATAAACATTTATTAAGCACCTACTATGTATCAGCCACAATGGTAAGCATTGGTTATATAAAAACTCGGTTCTCAAGGAGCTCACAGTCCAAAGGAGGAGATAATACATAAAAAATAATGTATATACAATGCACTTGAAAGAAGTCATGTAAGCCACACATTTCACATATTCAATTGGACTGTAATATATGAGGGCAAAGACTAGGTCTTACATATCGGTCCATCTCATAATATCTAGTTATCTTGCACATGGCAGGAAATTAGATAGGGTATTAACCGAATGGATGACAATGCCTTACATAATTACTATGTAGGGAAATACAAAATGAATAGCCTCTTATTATCAGCACTAGAATGAAGATTATGCATTATTTCTGTTTCTTTTGACAATTTTGGCTGTCTACAAAATGTCACAATAAAAAAATAAGTAGGAGAAAAAAACATCAAATTAGTTTAGATCAAATCAACATATCAGCTATGCTGTTTATTTATTGATGATTATTTTGATGTTATATAGACATCCGATTCCCCAAGTAATGGGGACAATCTGATTTAGTTTGGTCATATTCTCAGTTTGTATTAAATAGGAAAAAATATTTTGAACATTTGCTTATGAAAACAGAAACAAATGAAATGACTAGTTCTATTATTAAAAGTTTCTTTACCTCAAATAATAATTGGTTATTTCTTATAAATGATCTATCTCCCTAGGGTCCTGTTGATAAAAAGAAATGTAGATGCTTGGTAGTAAGAAATAAATGTTGGGTTGGAATAAGATGGGATGGGGACTATATTTTTCATTTCACTGGTATTTTGAGCTCCTGGTAAAGAAGTTCTACTACTAGGGCACAGGGACAGTTGGAGCTTTTGAGTTGCCTAGAATATTCAGATGTTAAGTGCCTTGTTTAGGGTCAAAGAGCCTCTATGCTAGTGAGAGGATTTAAAGGTCTTCCATGGACCCTGAAGCTCTCTATCCTTTCTGCAATACTGCCTCACTGAAAGTAGTTATATCCTCTTGATATTAATCTAAAAGTTGTAGTAAACTAAAAATCTATAATAGGAAATTTTAAGATGATTTTTTAGATCATCTAGACAGAATTGTGCAGATAAGAAAAAATAATTTTAAAATTAATCACTTTAAGAGATTTTGCTCAAAAACATAGAACTTCTTAAAAAGCAGTACTGTAAATAAATCAATCTAACAGCATCTGTTGAATGCTTATTATGTTCTAAGATCTGTGCTCAATAACACACATAATAAAATGAAAAACATTGCATGTACTCATCAAGAAGTTCACATGCTACTTTTAGGTCTACTTTTCCCAGCCTGCTACTTTACCCATTATACCAAACCATTTCCTAAAATGAAAATGAAACATCTGTGAAATGAGAAAATAAAATCTTATTTACAGAAATTAAGGTGTTGCAACCTTACAGAAACAAAATTAGTAATTGAAGAAAAATATGTAAATTAGGGTTCTCACTCATTCTCCTTAAAAACCCAGGATAGAGATAGGCAGATGAGCACTCAAAAACTACTTAACTGACAATACTTTAGGAAGACCAGATTAAAAACCTGTTTCTCTTTACTGCTCCATCTTGAAAACATCTCTACAAGTGAACAGTTTTTTAAATTTTTGCCTTAGAATCCCCTCTCCAAATTACTTCATAATGATCTTATATATATATATATATATATATATATATATATATATATATATATATATATATATATATATATATATATATATATATATATATATATATATATATATACTATTAGTATACAAGTATACATCTCGTATACACAAGAGAGATGTGAAAGGTCCTCAAAGGCAGGAACTTTATTAATTCTGTCCATCTCCCCACAATCCAGTACAGTGTCTTTCACATACTAGGTACCTACCTAATGAATGCTTGTTAACTGAATAAGTGGAAGGTATGGAGAAGGAGGAGTTATGTTCTAGTCTGCAGGCAAAGTCCCAAAGAGAAAATCCTTTCAAGCAATGTAGATAAACAATTGTTCTGTGGGCAGCTAGGTGGCACAGTGGATAGAGTCCTGGGCTTGGAATCCAGAAGTTCTAATTTAATCTCAGACCCTTCCTCGCTAGGTAAATCATCACTTAACCTGTTTTCCTCACCTTCCTCATCTAAAAAATAAGCTGGAGAAGAAATGGCAAACCATTCCAATATCTTTGCCAAGAAAACTCCAAACAGGGTCATAAAGAGTCAAAACACAACTAAAAAGGACCAACAAAAAATAGTTTTGTAATAGTTTCCTGGAACATTAAGGAAATGAAATTACTTGCACAGGATCACATATCTCAACGTCTATTAGAGGCTAGAAGTAAAATTAGATCGTCCTGATTTTGAAGATACCCTTTTAGTCCCATAGGACACCATGTCTCTGCTATCTCCACCCCTGGTGTGTTCTAGTATCAATGTTTTACATTCTGAGCCTGGTACAAATATTTATTATTAGCAATTACTACTCTATGGAACGATGAGACCTTCTCCACCAAGAACTCTTTTAAGCTAGGATTGATTGTCACAATTGTCACATAGTTTGAAATAATGAAAAGGAGTATGTCTCTGGTGTGTGTGCATGTGTACCTTGAAAATAACTGTCCAATAATGTTACTCTGTATCCCGCTTTGTGGCTATTATTGTCGAGTCCTTTATGAGACAGTCTCGGGGGAACCCTATACATCTGAATGGGTGTGATAAGATCCTATTTGCAGATAGGTGACCTCTTCTCTTACAACTAAGGTGATCCTTTTTGAAGGAAGGGTTAGAACTGTCCTTATCAATACAAAAGAGACAAGCTGAACTGTAGATTTGAGCTGCAATAAACTTCAGTATTTGGACAGCTGCATCTGTTGACCCTCCCAGGTTCTAATTATAGTTCATCTCCATGAAAAGGAATCTTTGGCAGCATCTGTCCTTATTTGAACTTAGAAGAAAGCAATAATCTCATATAATAATAGTTGACAGTTAGGTGAAACTCTATTGTTGCAAAAAGATTCTTATTCACAATTATTATAGACAGAAAGGTCAAGTGTATAAGAATAAAATTAATCAGCATTTTCTCTAATGTTTATTTCTCCCAAATTGAGATTCCTAGTTAGGTCTAAATACTATTATGCAAGTCCCTGAGATTCAAGAGATATTATGCTGGAGAGGATGACTTGTTGATCTGATATATCGATAACAGGACTGTGGCTCATTCCTTGGGAAAGTTAAGTGAGGGAAAGTCTCCAGAGCAATAGAAATGAAGAGGATTACAGATAACTTTCAGTTTAACAAACTAAGCACCCATTATTGTAGCATATCCTATGTTGTATGAAGCTATGTTATATTCTAACACTGTTACATACAAAATTATATCATATCATATATATTGGAAAAGCAAGATAAAAGTTTAGGTGAGTATCCTGCATAACTTAGGGAAAGGAAGTTCTCCCAAATGAACTCTTCCTAAGTCCACAAGGTGCCTATTTTGAGAAATCTAGGAAAGCAGAGGAAGTTAATAGACTGATCCAAGGTCATTCAGGGTGTAAGCCATGGATTCCACAGTCACTACTCTCAGCTACAGCACAATGCCTTCCCCCACCCTCTAAAGTGGGGGGGCAATGAGGTATTCCAAAGAGAACACCGGAATGGGAGTTGGGAAAGGTTTGAAACCCACTGCTTGATAGCTAGATATGTGATCATGGACAAGTCAATGTCAATAATATAACAATAATAATATAATATAACAACAAGTCAATAATATACTGGCTACTGGAAAAAATATTTCAAGTCTATGTTGAAATTTTTTTTAAAATAGTGTCTGGGTCTGAGTTTCTCCATCTATAAAAAGAATAGAGACTTATCTCATAAACTCATAGGGTTTTGTGAGAATTAAATAAAAGAAAGTATATGAACCAGTTTATTAATAAAATTTTAAAGAATATATATTATCATGCTATAGTAAATAGTCAAAAAAGTCGGCCTCTCATCAACATTGGTTTTTCCTTGTCTGCATCGACTTCTTATATCATGGGAGAACACAGGCAATACTGTATGCAGTCAACTAGCATTTATTAAGCATCTACTATGTGTCTGGCACTGTAAGAAGCACTAAGAATACAAGGAAGGCAAGAGATGGCCCTTGTTCTCACATAGCTTGAGATCTAATTGAAGAGAAAATATTTAAATAACTACATGCAAACTATATACAAGATAAACTAGAAACAATTAACAGAGAGAAGGAACTAAGGTTTCAAAAGCCCGAAATACTTTGGATAAGTCTCTTCCTCTCTAAGGCCTTTTTTTCCCTAATCAGTAAAAATGTGTTAAAGAAAATGATTTCTAAGACATGTTCTCTTACTAGAAGACAAGGAGGTATAGGGGACAGTGTTGGGACTGAGAATCAGGGAGGCCCATGTTCAGATACCTCCTCTATATTTGACTATGGGCAAGTTACTGACCTCTCTGGACCTCAACTTGCTCATCTGTAAAGTAGGAATAACTGGAAGTTATATCTGTCTAACATAACAGAGTTGTTACTAGCACTATAAAGGAACAGCAACTTTTATTCTAAGATCCCTGAGGTTTCAGCTGTGTGGGAAGTCATGGGCAAGGATACTGGATTATTAAGGAATATCAAGGGAACAAGAGATCCCAAAACTTCTCAGTGAAGGGATAAAAAGCTGGAGAAGGGAAAATCCAAACAAGACTAGGAAAGACTAGGACAAATAAAAGAATTGGAGAGACAGGAACTTTGGAGAAGGACCTGCCTCCCGGATTGTCATCCTCTACAAACTCCTGTTTCAACACACTTTAATGGCCTCAGCATCCATCACACCACACTTTAGAACACCGAAAGGAATGTATAAACCTTTCCCTCAAAACATTTTCTAATAACTATTTAAAAATAAATTTCACCATAGACTTGAAATATTTTTCCAGTAGCTAATATATTATAAAGACATAGATATACATATATCCTGCAATGAGTGCCTCTGGCTCCTCTTGTATAATACACCATCTATTGGTTATGTTCTTTCAGGCTCAGAACACATCTTTTTGAGAAAGTGTTTCACAACTCTGACTCCAACTACCATTAGTCTGTTTTGTTTTGAAGCAAGAGATCAGCCTTTTGTTTCTTACATTATTATATATAAAATCCTCAGGCACGAATTCTACCACAAAATATAACAAAGTAGACTTGTCTTTAATTTTAGAAAATCCATGTAGATAATTTTGAAAAACAATTCAATAAAAGTCTAAAATTATTTTACTTCAGTGTTTACGTGGTTCAACCTTAGGTAGTGAACTAATCAATTTTCCATTCTTAATGATTACACATCACAAGTAGACAACTTAACTGAAGTTTTTATCAGCTGATATTATAAGCATCTGCTTAACATTAGGCGAGTCATCCAAAATTATCAGAAGTTTAGTTGCGAGTTAAGGCATTCACTTGCTTTCGTTCATTTGTAATATGAAAAAGAATCAGTCCAACCAATAAATAAAAAGGTTTTGGGGAAAATGACCCTATATTAGACAAAACAGAACGTGCAAATTTATGTTATTAATTATAACACATATGAATAAGCATTCCTCATGTTAAAAAAATTAATCTATTGGACTAGATCAAAAAAAGCACTTTAATACATGGCACATGCTGGGTGCTTTGCTTATTGACTAAATTTTGCTGCATTGTAATTGCATTTTTTTTAAATGCCCAAATTACTCTTCAATGCTATCCCTCTGAAGTCCCTCCTCATTGCCCTTCCCCAGGAATGAGCACAAATAGGTTATCTTTAGCTGATGAACAAATGATTATTCCAGGAATCCCAGAGAACTTCAATTTAAGTGACCTGCCTAAATCTTCACCCACCTCATGCTGGACCTCATTTGTAGCTGTGTTTCAGGACAATATCACTTTGGGTTTGTTTCAACCTGAGCTCCTAACAAGGGCAACAGGGTATTCAGATGCGGAAGGGACCAACCTTGTGGAAACCCCAATCCCTAATTAAATCACAGAATGAGGTTTTGAAGTGGTAAATAATAAATCACAATGAATCCTCAATCTGGTTGTCAGGGAAACCAGTTTGCCCATGCCATAATTGCTATGATCCCCATCTTGCCCTTTTTGACACCACGCCTTATCAGCCATTCTGGTCAGAGACTGAGAAAGTGGCTTTTCTCGTCCTCTCAGGCAATCATGTAACATGCATTGAGCTTGACTGAACAGGGCCAGGCTACCACACAAATGCTGCATTCAAGGCCATCCTCCTTCTAGAGGCAGACAGTAATTAACTGGTAAGCTCCAGTATATTTCTATCAACCCTCAGATTAAGTAAGAACAGGGCTGAATGATGTGAAGGGGCCTTGGCAGGTCTCAGCAGCTGTATTTACCAGGAAGGCTTCACTCGGTTACTGTCACAAAAACCTTAATCACGGCCCTCCTAAAATGATGGATTCTTCCTATATCGAAATTTGTCTTTCCTCACTCTCCTCATAAGAATTCTTAATTTCTCAACACTTGAGCATAGTCTATCAAGACAGGTTTCACTGGAAAGAGTTCCAAATCAGTGGAAATTCAAAAATCATGTATAATAATTATCAATAAAGAATGCCTATAAATGTTGTTAAGTCTTCTTCTGAATTCTTCAGCTGTATGTGATTTATGCCTTCAACTCTACAAGCAACCTCTGGAATAAAAATTTAAGTGAAAAATCAAACAAAAACTTACCCAGTACTTCTTTCCTTATAGTGGATCAGAAAATGTAGATTGTCTCTATTTAGCTACATGTTTGGACAAGTCAATTAATTTCCTGTGACTCAGTTTCCCCATCTATAAAATGATTGGGATCACTTGTGGTTCTAGATCTCTGATTCAACATACTTATTTCCAAGGTTTTTAGCTCAATCTGTCTGAATGATTTCTTCTACAATTAAATATGTTTTTCTAATTCAGTTCTAGTTCAGTTCAAATAAATTGAAGCTTTAGTGTTTTGATTTATGTCATTTAGTGATACTTTATGAAGATCACTCATTTTAAAATCTTTGCTGACTACAAAATATTTATATTTAGCAAACATATGTATTTACTAAATTATAAAGGTTTTCATTCTCTTGTTATTTACACATTTAATTTCAACTGTATAATTCCCAAATTTTGGCTGCTAAAATAACTCCAATTATGGGTTTAATATTAACAATGAAAACTGATAAGGCTCTTCATATGAGGAAATTGTTTAAATTCAAGGAAAAATTAGTTCAGAGAGGTGGTGTTACTTGCACCAGGTCATAAGGCCAGAGAGCCAAGCTTGGATGTAAACCAGGATCACCCAAGGTCCAAGAGGACTATTATCTGCAAAATAGAGTGAAGTCTAGAATACAGATTTCTGGAGTTAGAAAGCCAGACCTGCATTCAAATGTCACCCACGGGTGGTCATGGGTGAGTCGATTGAACTTCTTTATGTTTCACTTTCCTCGACCATGTGGAATGAAGTTAATAATATCTGCAGTCCTGACCTCACAGGGTCACAGTCAGGCTCAAGAGATAAGGTATGCTGACCACTGTGCAACAAGGGCCATAATAAAAAAGATATTCCAGGCTCAGCTGAAAGGTACTGAGTCCAACACTTTTCATTATACAGATAGAAAGGTCTTAAGTGGTGTATTTGATCCTAGATATTCCTGGCTCTAAGTCTAGCACCCTGCTGCAAACTAATGAGAAAAAGAGGGGATTGGGAGAGGAAACCACAAGACCAATTGGATCCCTCCTTTGGGATTTACAAGATTCAGATCAGCTCCCCACTCACCCTTTCCAAGTCTCTCCAATGCCTTTCCTTCTAGGCTTATATCTTATATATAAAACTATAAATGAACAAATTGAACTTCCCTTTAGAATGTACATTCCTTGAAGGCAGGAACATTTTTTTTCCTTTTTCACAAGCACATAATACTTGTAGATTTAGTTGTTTTTTCCCTAACACAAATGGGAAATACTACTGTATTTTTACAAGGAGCATCTAATCCAGGTTTTTAGGTACAGATGTATTTCATTGTTACGAAGATAAAAGGGACAGAAGCATTTCTGGAGACAAGCAACACTTCCATTTTAAGCATTTTCATTATTATAAGAATTCTTAATATGCCAAGTCACTCATCTGGCCCTTACAGAGACAAAATAAGGTCTAGGAGAGGTTTCATATTATTCATCAACTTCACCTTCATAAACTCCTGGGAGGCAGGGGGGAAAATAGCACTGATTCTTTTGTGTCGATTTGATTTGTGGATGCTTTACAATTTTTTGCATGTCATAGGAAAGCATGTCATCAATCATTATCTCTCCTCTATCTTCACATATTTTTCTCAGGCCCCAAATCATGAATCAAATCAAATCAGCCAACTTTATGTATTCCAAACCATACATTTAAACTTTCACTGATATCCAGAGTTTTGATTAAGCAAATGTTATGTAGCGCGAATAATTCATACTCATAACTCATGATGGTATGATAAGAAGGCAGACAGGTGAGTAGTGAATAGAGGAAGCCAAGAAGAATAATGATATTTGGCTTCTAAAGAATTTACATATGGCAAACAAGTCTATGCTTCAAGATAAGCACCTGAAAAAATTTAACAAGTACATTAAGACCACAAGATCTCATACAGGGAAACTATATTTCAGACCTGTTTAAAATCAAAATTCTTCTCTTTTCCCCAAAATTCTCCTCCTCCTTTTAAACTGTATTACTTCTTTCAAGGAGAAATCATTCATCTAGCTCCCCCGTGTTTAAAAATTGGCTGTTGCTTTTGATGTCCTCCTCCATATTCCTTGTCTCTATGTAATTAGTAATCAAGTCATGTCTTTTTCAGGTGCATAGTCCCTCTCCTTGGTATGTCTCTCTTCCCATGATCAACAGTCTAATAAAGACTCTACATGCTTTGACTATCCAAATAGCCCCCTAAGAGGTCTTCCAGACTTTACTTTCTAGACACTTCCAAACCTTATTCATCACACTGCTACTGCTCATCATCTTTATGCATTTCACTATGCAATCACCTGTATTCATTGCTCAAAAAGATTCAATGGCTCCCTAATGATTACTGAATAAAGTTAAAACTGCTTAGTTCTGAGTCATCATAAGCTTCATCCAGGTACTTCTGATGCCCTGAAGTTCCAGATCTCTTCAATAGGATCTTAGAAAACAGTCAAAGGGGCATCAGATTTGTGATCAATTTTTATTAAGCACCTACAATGTATCAGGTACAATACCCAACACAAGAGATATAAAAAGAAGCAAAAAACAATCCCTACTCACCAAGAGATTACAACCTAAAGGAGGAGGTAATATAGAAATAAATGTCTACAAAGCAAGCCATATGCAACATAAATGGGAAACGATAGAGAGAAAGCACTGGAATTCAAGGAGAACATTAGGAAAAAGTTTCCTCTAGAAGGTAGGATTTTATTTGGGACTTCAAGTACTCTAAATTTTGGGGGAAATGTATGTAAAAAAAATTGTTCTTCACTAGTTACTATTAGAACCAAAATGTCAACACAATGTACATAACACAATGTCTTTTCAAGGAAAGAAACATCCATTGTGTGTTCAAGTATAGAGCAATAAAACCATATGAGACACTATTTATTTCAAATTTCCCATGATGCTATTTTACTCCAGCTTTTAACCTTTTATGTGACATTGAGCTATTTTATCATCATAAAATGGCTGAAAAAAAGATCTGTTAATTTGAAAGGGACACATTATAACATCTCTCTCTGGCACTATAATATTTTAATTTCTTTTTTCAAGACAAACCAGTTGGAAAGTGACCATCTGCTAGTGCCATGGTATTATTCAAGCAAAGTAATGAACAAAATGTCCTCCTTTCCTACAAGAAGGGGTGTGTTAATTGAAAGGAACTCAGGAAAAAAAAATAATAAATATGAGTTTAACAGACTGATGCAGTGCCAGAAAGTGGCCTGCTCTCCTTAATTACTGTTAAAATAACTTCAAAGATAAAATAATCAAGCCCTCACCAGCATTTGGTAAAATTTTAAAAGGTTCCCTCCTCAAATTTAAGTTGTGGTTAGGGGGAAAACATACAAATATCACAAATGAATAAAAGTTAAACTTTAGGTTTTTTTTTTTCAAAGCTAAAAACTTTGAAATCACTACATTCCTATTACTTTGTTACAAACAGGAAACTCAATAAATCAGGTACAATACTGTTCAAGCATGCAATTTAGAAAACAGGTGAATATTAACTTAAATTTCATAAAATGTTATAATTTTAATGTATCTTTAAATATTTCATCAACATTTTCATAATAAGAACTGAATGTGCCTGTTAAATAGGCTTACATTATATTTGCAAGATATTATAGTTGTTTGCATAAATTAATGTGTCACTTCACAAGATAATGATAGCAAAGCAATACATTTTAGGGCAATTTCTATGTAAATTGAGCAAGCATCATGTGACCAAACATTTTAACTGAGTTCCAAGGTACTAGTATTGCCTATATTCATTGTTTTGGGGATTTATTATCTACCATATCATATATCATCTCACAACATTAAAAAACAATCAGCAAATATAAAACTGTCTTACTAAAATAAATATTTAACGCAATTTCTAAATCTCCCAATATAGATTATAGAGTAGAGCCCTCCTAGCCCCTACAAATTAACATTAAGCATTCAGCCATGTGGGGAATTGGTTTAGAATCTAGTAAAAAAAATTTTTAATGTTTTGGTGATGACTGACCACTCTGAATAACTCTTAAGGATTTTACAGTCACATAACTATGAAAAATAAATATTTTTGTAAAGTTGCTAAATCAAGTATTGATTTTTTCATTATCTAAAAGGAGCCCTGTGAAAGATATTCAGGGGGGAAAAATGTTAGATCAGAGAATAGAGAACAGAGAAAAAATTTACAGGATTTCTTGGAATCTTTTAGACCATTCAAATAAGCTTCTAGGAATCATTTCTAGTCTATGTTGATGACAGTATGACTCAAAATGAGCTAGTACTAACCACTAAGGAAGCAAAGATTAAAAAATAAAATACACCCTGCTCTCAAATAGCTTATTATATTCTACTGGGCCAGTCCAGAAAGCAACAGAGCTCTGTAGCTGAATTAATCAGCAAGCATTTATTAAGCATCTATACTATGAAAAACAGAAAAACAAAGTTAAATGTCATATGTAACTGGATATAACTTGAAAAAAGCTGAGCTCTCACCAATACTCTGACATTCCTTGAGCATCCAACTAATAATACTCGATCACTGTGGATCAAGGTACTTCATTCTGCATAAAGTTCTTTTTTCACCAAGTGGCCTAAATACTATCACTTCAGATCAGAATAAGTAAATCTTGAGAAATATCTGCTTGTATCTCATTGCAAAAAGGAGAAGAGACACATCAAAAGTAAGTAGCAACCTTGCTAGGGAAACTAGCTCTTTTAAATACAATGTTTTCTCATTGAAATATATTTCAAATAAGAAAGGAACCTCCCTATTGTACAACTGGGAAGTCTCTGGGACTGCTTAAGTGCACTGTCAAATCTCTAGGGGAATCTAGGAAATTTACACCTGCTTCACTCACTATACTCTGGACACCCGGGCCAGGTCTTACAGAAACTTTAGGTATTGGGGGAAGTAGAGGAAACAAGTTTACAGAATAAAATTATGTGTAGTAGCAAAAAGAAGTTTTAATAAGCTCTATCATACGTCCAAAGACTGGAGACTGGCTAAAGAAATTGTGGTATGCTTATTAATGAATCAATCAATAGGCATTTATTAAATGTCCTACCATGTTGCAGACACTAGATAATAAGAATACAAATACAAAAGTGAGGGAGCCCTTGTCTTCATGGAACTTCCAGTCTGTTTGAAATGGGATAGTACTGTGCCACTAGGAAATACCAAATATGAACAGCACAAAGGAGAGGAAAAATTATATGAAATAATGCAGAGTGAATAAACTAGAACCAAAATTAATATTTGGATTATATACACACATACACATATATATATATATATGTATATATACATATATTTAAACTAATTTAATTTAAATAACAGCAATAAAATCCAAAAGAACATAAGACATGAAAACAATCAAGATTAAATTTTTCATTGCCTTGTAAAATCCAACATATAATTTTTAAAAATAATAATAAAACTATAAGTTTTTATTTCCTGGGATAATTTTATTTTTACCATTCTTTTTGTTGTTTGTGGTTCTTAACGGATACCAAAATCATAAATTTTTTAAAAGACTAAAGAGGAAAGATTCTATATGATTCTCTAAGGGTGACACCCCAGTTTGCCCAGTTTGATTCTAAGACTCCAAGAATACCAAGGACTACAGGGCAACAAATTTAGGGCGACAGGGAAGCTCTTCGGTACAAATAGAAGCCCTAGTGAGGAAGTTCTCTGGAACTTCAGTATGGCCATTTCTTGCATAGCCTTGGTTAAGGGCATTTCTCTCTTTTCAAGGGATAAGTCCTTCAAGGGTCACTCTGATCTGAATATATCTCTAACCAAAATCACCTCCTCAAGTTTTAAGACTAAGGATAGCCCATATTCTCTCTGTGGATATAAAATGTTCAGAGAGGCTAAAATATGCTCAGATTGATTAGAAAGCTATCACGCTGAAAAACAACTTGCTATTTACGGTTCCAGAGTTACCTTTAATATGTCTAGCTAGCTCAGTAGAAAGTGAGGTCATTAAATCAGATTAAGGTATCTGAAAGTTTCAGATGGGCCATGAATATCTATTTCTGGTCACCATATAATTCAATAGAAATTGGCTTTCCAATAGAAGAATATTAGCAGAATATATATATATATATATATATATATATATATATATATATATATATATATACACACACACACACACACACATATATATGTATGTATATATGTAATATACAGTTTTTAGGTACTCTCATTTATCAGATATTTGACATAAATATTGCCACAGATTACAAAACTCTTGAATCAAATAGTATGATTTTGCTTTTATTGGACAAAAAGTCTGTTATAATTTGCCCCATGAACTAAAAAATACTGAATCCTTGTTGAAGGATCACAACCAAATCTTTCTCATCTTTCTAAGGTTCAGTTTTTTTGTACAGGAAAATAAGAAGGGACTCCATAATCTCTCAGGCCCTTCCACTAAGAACTTTTGATTCTATGAATTAGTTAATAGTTAGGAGTGAACAGCCATTTACGGATAGCTGGGCCACTCCATTTAACAGAACGGTAATATAGTAAACATTTGTGGATCAATCAGCATGTCTCCATTTGGCTGTTCCAGCCAGGCAGTTCTGGTGGCTCTTGGTATATTGAAGTCTCATGAAGTCAATGAGAACATCCACATAAACGGGAATTAAATGGAGAGTAATATTTCAATATGTGTATCCTTTTAAACGAATGTAGAACATTACATTTATTGATCACCCATTTCGAACACACAAAGACTACATAGTAACAAAGGTAGAATGATCCTTTCAAGAGAGTGTAAGGATTCCTTAAGCTTGATTTCATAGAAATTCATCAAAATAATAATAACAACAATCATCACCAAAGCGGTCCTCCATGCACAAAACCCATATGAACTCAAAAACAACAATATGTTGACAAAGAAGAACTGAACCATGACAGAGTCAAGCAAAGACTTTTACTGAAAGAGAAAGTTTCATGAAAATTATATATAATCAGATCACCTAATGTGTAAGGTGAAATCCATTCTAGATAGGACTTAATGATTAATGAAGTCTCTATTAGGACACATAAAAGAACTAAATAATTCACTCCCTGAGCTAGACACAAAATTTTAGTATCTATCAATTATCAAGAAAATAATATCAAGTTGCCAGAATTACATACTATGATAGCCATTCTTCATAAACAGACAAATGCTTTGCAGTACAAACACAAAACTGAATATTTTTGAAAATTCAATAAATGAAGAGGTGAAACAAAGCAGTTTCATAGAGAATGTTCAGAATTACCAGACACATTAGAGGTTCACAAAAAAATTAATTATATTTTTAAAAATATTTCTATGCTGAATATATATATATATAAAAAACTTCCAAATAAATAATGTAAAATAGCAGGCTTTCAAAATATAGATACCTAGAAGATGAAATAAAATAATGTAGAAATAGAAAGAAATACTATCATAATACTGAACCACCCTGAGTTTTTGTCTTACTTTGCTTGGAACCCATCCTTCCCCATGTCACTTCTCAGACACTGATGAGCCAATTTGGAATATACTGCCCCCATTCTAAGATTAATTTGCTTACAGTCTTTCCCAATTACAACTTAAGATCCTTAAAGGGTTGGAGATTTGGAATAGGGAACCATTTTTCTTATATTTGTATAACTGGTTTCAGAGTATCAGAAAAAAAGATAAGCACTTAAATGTTTTTCATTCATCTACTCAAATACATATCTTAAATGGACTTAGCCTATAGAAGTTTTCAGCAAATCTAGAGAAAATAACTAAATACTTCCATTTAATTATTTTTAAATGGTTGTTTTATCCATCTGAACAATAGAATGCTAAACATAATAATAGAAAGATAGGAACTTGAATCAAGACTTTTTTTCATAATTATATGAAATATAAAGACAAAACGATTAAGTGGAAAGGTTGACTATTATAATTATTACTATTATTTCCCTTTCTATAACACTCTAAGAGAAACACAACACTTTCTTCACAGCAACTTTATTATCAAAACCACTATGACAGAGACAGTTAATGATATACTCAGGGTCACATTGCCAAATACATTTTAATGCCAAATCTGAAGCTCAAGTCTTCTGACAAAGACATGTCCCACTACACCACAATGAACCATAATGCTGAAAAAATGTAGGATTCATTATGCAAATATTTGCCAATATACTATGTAAGACTATCTCAAATTCAGGCATTTTTAACTCGGGCTCAAAGATCTCCCAGAGGGTCTATAGGTATATTTCAAGATATATAAACGTGAATAGGAACAAAATAACATCTTAATTTTTACTAATCTCTAAGTAAAATATTTTATCTTCTTCAATTTGTGTGTGTGTGTGTGTGTGTGTGTGTGTGTGTGTGTGTGTGTAAATTTATTGGAAAAAGTCATTTCTTAAAAGTACTTTATCCAATTAATGAAAGAAAATTTTAAACTGTAGTAATTTGCCATAGTAAATTACTCTCTGGTCTCAGCTTCATCATGAGGAGGCTGGATTATGCCTGGCTTCTAAGGCACTTCCAATTTTAGATTGAGGACCCATAATCTAAATATGAAACATTAAAACTCCGAGTTGAAAGAGTAAAGTTGACAATGGACACCTCCTCCAACTTTTACCTGAACAGGAAATTTTACAATTCTTCTACTTTATACCCAACAACTAGTGACCCAGGTTTTGTCTGGAGACCACCAGTATGGAAAACTCTCTGAGTAAACTTATTCACAGGGAAATAGATGGTTCCCTTAGTTGAAGTCACAAATCTATTTCTAAGAATTCAGAAATATTAATTATCACTGTTCTATCTTCCCTGCATACTGGCCCTTTGCATTTGTTTTTATTTCAACAACACAGAACCATTAAAAGTTTTAACACTTGAGCAAATATATAATTGCTTTAGGAAAAAAGTTCCAGTGCACCTATCTCTTTTCAATTCAAGGATTGTCAGGATTGAATGTGGATCACAACATAGTGTTTTCATCTTTTGTGTTGTTTGCTTGCTTTTTGGTTTTGTTTTTTCTTTTTTGATCTGATTTTTCTTGTGCAACATGATAAAAGTAGAAGTAGATATGGAAGAATTTTATGTTTAACATATATTGGATTACTTGATGTCTAGGGAAAGGTGAGGGAAAAAATTTGGAGCATAAGACTTTGCAAGGGTGAATGTTGGAAACTATCTTGCATATATTTTGAAAATAAAAAGCGACCAAAAAAGAGGGGGGGAAAGGAAGTAGGCATGTAAAAAAAATTTTTTTTAGATTAAGGGAAGGAAAAAAAGAAGGAAGGAAGAAGAGAGAAAGAAAAAGAGAGGAAGAGGGGAAAAGTGAAAGAGAGAAAGAAAGTTAGTTCCAGCCAGTTTTCTAGAAAGCAATATAGTAACCTGGGCAAGTGACTTAACCTCTCAGGACTGGCCCCAGATAAGAGAGAATTCTCTACATCACTGCAATCAGGGATCCAATCCCAAAAGAAAACATGCCCTCCCCCCAAAAAAGCAACATAAGAATCTAAGTATCAGAAATAGCTGGTATCCCCCATTTCACATTAGACCATTAATTGTAGAACGGACAAAAACACATGGGTATTCATATTATAAAAAGAAAGTACATCTCTGCCTTTTGTGGCTATCTAGATATTTATGCGATTTGGCCATTTGATTATTAAATAGGAAGGAACTGATAAGTCTCAAAATCTCAAGGTTGGGATTTTGGAGATCACCCCTTTCTTTACAGAAGAGGAAAGAGGTCTTATGAAGTGAAATGAATTTTACACACACACACACACACACAAATCAGACAAGTCAGATCACAGCTGAAAGGGGATTTAGTGACCACTTAGTCCTATTTCCTCATTTTAATGATGAGGTAACTGTGGTCTAGGACCTTAAGATTTGCTTAAGACCATTTGTCATTCAGTCCTTTCAGTCATGGCTTACTCTTCATGACCGATTTTCTTTGGCAAAGGGTACTTGTCATTTTTCTCTTCAGCTCCTTTTACAGATGGGGAAACTGAGGCAAACAGGATTACGTGAATTCCAGGGTTACACAGCTAGAAAGAGTCTGAGGTCTGATAAGAACTCTTCCTGAGTTCAGATCCTGGCTTTCTGTCCACTGCACCATTTAACTGCCCTACCCAAGTCACACAGAAACAAAAATGATGGAGGCAGAATTTGACCTAAGTTGGTCCTTCTGCTTCCATAGCCAGTCCTTTCCAAGGCTGGAATCTGAATTCACCCTTTCCTCTCCCTCACTTCAAATCTAAGTGGCTTCCCACACCATCATTTTTTATGTGATTTCAGATATGCTCTAGGTCCAATCATGTCCCCCATCAGAACAAGACCCCCTAACACACACTGGGCATTACACAGTTAGTGTAACATAATTACTACATCCTCTTCTGCAAATGTACCATTTTGAAGGGATGTCATCTTACAGGAGTTAAGTTTGTTGAGCACTGAAAGTTGCTGATAAAAGATGAGAAAACGTCCTATCTGCATATCCCAAGTATCCTCTCCACCCAAGGCGGACAATAACTTTTAGCCCAACTGGCCAGTTTTGGACTCCAAACCCCCAAGGATGAGCATTATTGGGGAAAAGGGTAAGCCGTTGTTCACTGTGGCTGTCATACCCCCTTAATGCAGCCCGGATTTGCCTTTGTTCTGACAGAAGCAAACAGCTGCTTGTAAATGAGCCCCAATCCCTGAGCTGCCTCCCATTATTCCACACTTTTGTTTGACAAGGTCACTTGCTGTGGGGATTTTGGGGAGAAAGAGTGTGCAGCCTATAGAATTAGAGTGAAACCACAGGCAACCCAGCTTGAATGCTCTCATTTTTTTTCATAGCACTAGCAAATCAAGAACAACAAAGCGAAAATCTTTTTGCTTGGTGAGCAAGTTAACTTTTTTTCTTTTAATGCTGATTTCATAATCCTAAAACTATCTCATAAAAAGCAAATCATGTTCTCCTAAATCCCCTTTCCTTCAAATCTATATGAAAGGTAAGTAAAAGATGGATTTAATTACAAAACAGGATTAACAAACAAAGATTAATATCATTTTGTTCATCCTCTGTTTCAATACAATGAGGGGATGAAAATCTAGTCAACAGCAAGCTTGGAAAACATTACAGGAAAACACTAGAATATAATCTGAAAGCTTTATCTAGGTTTTAAGTTTCAGTAAGAACTTCCATTTAGGACAAATTTCATTAGGAGAAAATCTGTTAGGGACTTCCAGGATGAAAAATTTCATAATCCTATTTTCTGTTGGTTGTTTCTTTTAATGAGCTAGGGGCCTTTTACAGTGCTTGTAAATTATGTGAAGCTGAACTTTATTATTAAAATCAATATTCCACCAATCAATGCCCCTCAGTACATAATGGATGCTATGAAGCAAGCTTCACCTTAGATTTTCAGCTTGACCTATGTAATCTTCAGAAGGATTAAAACCATCGTTATGACAATCCCATTCAACTGTCCCACTGCTAAAAAGGAAGCTTGTAAAAAGAGTGGAAAGGAAAAGTTCTTAGGGCAGTGGAGAAAGATGGAAAATGAGGGCAGGCATGCTGGGACAGTTTCCCATCTCAAATGAATCATGAAAGTAGTGATTTTAAGTTTATGAGTTGCAGGAAGGGAGGGGGGGAGGAAGAAACTCTTTGGGCACCTCTTGAAACCTACTGAAAGCCCTGACAATTGCTGCCTGATTCCAAACATATATCCTTACTCACAAGTCTTTGACCCCATACTTTGACATGAAAGTTGAATGTTTTAAATATTTTACTATTTTTACACTTACACACAATCAGAGAAGGGATACTAGCTAGATCGTTTACAGGGAGTTTAGAACTTCATTCCTTATTCCTTCCCCAACACTACTAAAAATTCTGACAAATTCACTTTTATCAAAGAATCTATCTTCATATCTGTAAGAATCAGAAAAACAAATGCACTTTTCATCCTCTCTTCCAAGACAATGTTTTCTAAAACAGCAATCTTAACATGTTTGTATATCCTGGACTCTTTGGCAATTTTGTGAAATCTGTGGAATATTCAGAATAAAGTTTTCTTAAGTATAAAATAAAATGCATAAGCTTACAAAGAAAATTAGTAACACCAAAATATAGTTATCAAAATATTTTAAATCCATCGTTTCTCAATTAAACCTCAGACAATCAGAAAATTTGAGAATCCAAAAGGACTTTAGTCCTTGTCTTGCTTTTCCCCATTTTTGCAAATGAAAAGCTAATGACTGAAAGATTAAACAACTTCAGTTACAGAGCTTCAGTGTCACAAAATGAAAAGAGCTAAAGAATACCTACAGAATTAGCTGAATGCGGAAGGCTATGCACCCTTTTCAAGCTAAAATTTTGAATGCATAAAGTACATGGGATTTTCTGTATTATTATGTACTTTATACACAGGATTTAAATACATAGTAAGACAACTATACTGATGCATTTTCCCCCCAATGAAATCTTTCAATACAATCTGACATTAACCTCAGTAGGCAAGTCTCCAAAAAGTGAGCTCTAGTTTCACAGTTGGAGCCTCAGATTTCTTTTCCTTGTCTTGCCTGTCCTTCTTTGTATAGAATGCATATTCAATAGAATACTTATTTGAAAAGAAAAACTATTTTTATAGCCTTAGATAAGTCAGCTCTGTGGCCAATCCATTTTATGTCTCTTATTCTTACATAAATTCTCTACTATTCATTTACGATGTTCACATAAAATGGTTTTCCACATTTCAATCACAACAGCCTCCTAAATGTAGAAGCCCGATTACAAAGTACCAAATTTAGTGACATATCTTAATGAGAGGTATTTGTAACTGAATTACCTTGGAATTATCCAGTGCTAACAAGTATTCAAATAATAATAATAATAATAATAATATAAAAAGGGGCTAATAGTAATCCCTTATGACAGCCTTCACTTTCCAACAAAGTGAATTGAGCACACTCTAGTAGTTCACTATTAAGAGTACAAGACAGGAGATTTTCAGCTTCATTTATATTCAGGGGCAGGCAAATCACTAAAACTCATTTACATCCTTCCATTTTCCTTACAGCATGTCCACAGCGGGTGGTCTATCGATACCATCTTTGAAATAGGTAGGTGGCTTGAAATGCCTTTACATTTCCGTAAAGACCCTGAATTACAAAATAGACCTGTGTCTTACCTTCAGCATTTTCTCGGTGCATGCTGCAATAAGGCATGGATAAATACAGTACTTACTTTGTTCTCGTTTTAATCTACATTCCATAAACTGGTTTCATACCCTACATTTACTTATTTTAATCCTGCATGCTATTCAAGAGAGTTGCACATTATTTAAACCTCTTACAAGTATGATCATGTGTCTGAGATGTCAGGAAAGGCCTTTTAAATAAATTACAGGTGAAGAAGTAGTTATGGGATTTTTTTTCTCCCTTGCCCACCCCTCCCATGAATTTTCTTAATCAATATTTTAAGATACAGATAAACAGCTGACACTCAAATGCCATGTCAGAATCAGGTACTGGGAATGTTTTGATCTGGAGAAGAAAAGATGGGTGGGGCAAGGAGAAGGTGGGAAAAGGGAAGGAGAGGAGGAAAAGTTATAATTGTCTTCAATTTTCTGAAGATAGCTGCAAGAGGGGCAAATCAAAACTTGTTTTTCTTAGCCCCAAGAGCTAAGCTAGCAAAAACTGGAAGAAAAGTTGCAAAGACTTAATAGGTTCAGAATTAAGGGAAAGAAAACTTTCCCATAATTACAGTATTAATCAACCAATAGAACATTTATTAAGCTCCCGACCAGCACCATTAGTCATTGGAAATACAAATACAACAATTAGACAGCCTTTGCCTTCAAGGAGTTTGCATTCTGTCTCAAAGTGGAAGGGGCTTCCTTAGCAGGGAGTGGATTGCCTTAACTGGAAGTCTTCCCAACCAATTTTCTTATAGAGAGAATTATTTCTGAGATGTCAGACTAAATGGACCCTGACATTCCTTATTGATAATCTATGACAGTAAAATTTTGTAAAGAAATGGTTCCAGTGGTAGGAGAATGGACTTCAGACCCTCACTATAAGTACTAACTTAGGCCAAGCCACTCCAATATTTTTGAGTCCCAGCTTCCTCAATTAAAAATTAAAAAAAAAAAAATGATAGTCTCTTTCTATCTCACAGGATTATAATAAGAATAAAAGGAATGGTATATTTAAATCACTTAGTAAATTTTAATATATACATATAGATAAATGGATAGGTGGATGAATTTGAAGGTTAATTATTATTTAATTGAACAATTAACTGTCCATTATGCACAATGCAGTAGCTAAGTGTTAAGGATAGAAACTGGAAAATGATACAATTCCAGCTTTCAAGGAGTTTACAATTTACTTCTTTATTCCTTTCCCTATTCTAAGTCTCCATTAAAAGACAGTCATGGAGAACAGTGAAAGGATAGTGGATCTGTGCAGTCAGAAAAATTTGAATTCAAATGTAGCCTCACATGCTAGTTTTTTGACCAAGGGAAAGTCACTTTACTCCAGCCTTAGCTTCCTCCCTCTGTAAAATGGCAATATGCAAGAAAAGAAGGCAATAAGATGGGAGTCTAAAGTCCTGAATCTGAAATGAGGAAGACCCTGAGTTTAAATAATGTTTTCAGGCATTATTATTATTGTTGTTGTTGTTAGCTGTGGAACCATGAGCAAGTCACTTCTCTGACTCAGTTTCCTTTGGTGTAAAATGTCTCATATGTCATGAAGATCAAATGAGAATATAGGCAAAGTCCAAGGCACACCTCAAAGTGCTATATTTAAAACCTTAAGCATTATAATATATGCTATTATTATTATTATTTTAATTAAGGCTCTCTTCAAGTCTGAAGACACTACATAAATGCAGGTTTTCATATATGCACAGATGAATATATATGTATGGGTGTGTATATCTATACACTTCACTTCATGAAAAGGACAAATAAAAGAATTCTAAGTCACATGTTTTGAGAATATCTGAGAGCTCCCTTTCTGTATCAAGGAGACAGTCCCTAAGCTAAGCCTTTAAAGAAAGTGATGGTCAAAAGCGATTTTCAGAATTCTTTGAAGACGGAATCACAGAAGGGAGAAATGTGAAGCAAGATATAGGCCAGGCCCGATGTAGCAGCTCCAAATGGACTCTTTTGTGGCTCATCTCACAGACTCACAGTTTCAGAGCTGGAAAGGATTGTAGAAGTCATGAATTCCAAACCATTTGTATTATAGATAAGGAAACTAAAACCTGGGGTGGATCAAATTATCTGTCCAGAGTCACACAACTCACAAAAGCCAGGATCTGTTACCAAGTTTTCTGGCTTTCAGTCTAGCCCTTTATCTGCTATATCACATCTAATAGTTAAGAAAATGAAATTTACCTGGCAATAGCATGGAAAGGATGTTCTGTGAGGATGCAGCATTGGTTCACTTAGAGACATCCTCCCTGCCTTAGCATTCAGTGTGGAGCCACTCTGATCAAGGAAGGAACTCCTTACTTTTTAAGGAATAAGCCAAAACAAGTCAATAATTCCATCTTTAGCCCTCTGGGCTAAGGTATCAATACCTTAAAAATAATAATAGTAATAACCTAACTTACAAGGAGAAATGTTTTAAGAAAAGCAGGCCCAAAGTACAGAGAGTGTTCTTAGTCAATAGCTTTCTTATCACATAGTAAAATGATCCTATAGAAAGACCATAAATGTCTAATCTGGCTGGGGCAGTGAATGTCAGCACTGTGCAAGTAAAGTCATTTGGCAAGTGACTGGTTGGAGGGGCTGAGGTTGAGAGGAGAAGAGTAAAAAATAATTCAGAAGTTTACATTTCAGTTGATTGGGAAGATTACAGTTCCATCAAAGTAAATAGGGAAAGTGGAGTAAGAACCAGGTTTAAAGGAAAAGATGCAAAGATTTTAGATAAATAGGGCCACCCAACAATTGGGAATAAGGGATCAGAGCCTGGGGTGGAGCAACAGAACTGAATATATACAAAAGAAATCTACATAGGTGATTATGAAGTGAATGGATGAGCTGACCAAGGTTTTGGGGAAATGTGGAAAGAACAGCACAAGGCAGAACTGAGCCTTTAAAGATATGCTACAGGACTGAAAATTCTAAGTCTGAATTATGTGAGGCACTTGGCCAGGTGTATTTAAATTCTCCAAATATACAAGCTAAGTTTGTAGTTTTTAGGTTTGAGATGGTTTCAGTTGATTCCTCAGGAGTCCAGTCTTGGTTATCTGTTTGATTTAGTTCTTAAGTGTCTAGACAGCTTCCCTAAATCACATTTTAATGATTTTGATTAGATTTCCCAATTCCTTGTCTTAACAAATTAAATTTCCCATATTGGTATAGTACCAGACTTTCGCACTTCTAAATCAAGTCCATTAGCACGTAGGAAATAAATGATTTCCTTCTTTGTATTAGTTTTTGAATCCGTTCTTGTTTTTTAATTTAGGGCGAGTGTTGTTAATTTTCTATAACTACAGATTTTTCCACATAGAATAAAACTTTATCAAGAAAGAGTTTAAAGTCAAACATTAAAACTTTTTATACTTAATGCTTGGAACATATTTATATTACAAAAAGGGTAGAGGACACACTAGCTATTATCCCTATATTAACTGAGGTTAATAATGATTTATTTTAGTTTTTGAAATCATTTAAAATTTAAAAAAATAGATTACTCTAGTTTTCATTGATAACTTATAAATATGTGTTTTAAAATCAATCACTCATCTCCAAATATTATTTGACTGGAAAAATAAGGATTCATTTTTTGGTTCTAGCTCCCATGTTATACGTGTCATATACGACTTGAAAGGAGTTGGGGGAATGTGCAGCAACTGTATTGGTTAAAACAAGAAAAACTAGTACCTACTCTAAAGCTGCATGGTAAGAAGAGGAAAAGGAATGATCCAAGTAAAAGTATGGTTATCTAATATTCATCAAACATGAAATATTAAAAAAAAGAACTCTATGATTCCAAGTGGAAATCTTCCTGACTGGAGGGGAAAAAAAAGAAAAGAAAAACCAAGAATAATAAAATATGCTTTAGTATTCTGAATAACTCTTTCATCTACTACATATGGCTAGAAGAATCAGAATCACAGAACTTGGGAACTGGAAGGTATCTTGGCAGCTATAGTAGGACTCGTATACAAAAAAGAATGCCCACTATAACATAACCAAAAGCAGCCACTTGAAGAAGTGGCAGAGACCTAACTTGGTTCATCTCAAAGAAAGTTTTCCTGATACCCAAGTCTAAATATGCTGCTTTTCAATTTCCATCCACGGCCTGGATTCTGCCATTTAGGGCCAAACATTTACATTCCTGCAAGCCAGGTCCCAGTTTTCTCTT
Organism: Sminthopsis crassicaudata; assembly: GCF_048593235.1. Taxonomy (NCBI): domain Eukaryota; kingdom Metazoa; phylum Chordata; class Mammalia; order Dasyuromorphia; family Dasyuridae; genus Sminthopsis; species Sminthopsis crassicaudata. Next base: position 43,960,052 of record NC_133620.1, read on the forward strand.
GTTGAGGGCTTCCTTAAACCAATCTTTATATGACATTGGCATTAGGTCATTCAGATTACTCTCCTTTATATACATATACATGTATACATACATACATATATATACACACTCATAACAATCATCTCCACTTGAGAAGTCCGGTTTTTTTTTTTAACCCAAATAACTTCCTCCTACTAGATTCCTCCCATTATTCAGACCTTTCAAGTTCTTTTTGAATTCTCATGACATTCAGTGTGATCCGTATCCCTCCCAGCACAGTCACTGGCAAATTAAGTTGCAAATTGCTCAAATTTAGCCTCCACTACATAAACATCCACTCCACTTTCAACACTTCCCAAAGATAATTTTCATAGTCCAAACAGCTATGGAAGAATTATCCATGGGACTGTTTGGTCTAAAGGTAATTTTAAATTCCTGACATATTTGCAATTCTTTACAACACAGAGTAGTGACAAAAGAATTATGAGCCCATCCTTCCCCAAGAGCCAACATCGTCTTACTAATTTGTGCCTGCATTACATCAAAAGAAATTTAGTCTCTGAAGTTTAAAAGTTTATTTAGAATTAGATCTGGTACTGGAAAGTCTGGGTGCTTAAAGATCACCCAATATAACCTCTTTTAATGGATTTGAAAACTGAGGCCTAGAAAGGGAATTTTCCTAAATCCATGGAGATTCGAAGTTCCAAACTCAGAGCTGATTCTAAATCCGGTTTAGTTTTAAAACTTATTTATACCAGTTCAACGTTACTTATAAAAATAAATGAGACTGAGAGACATAAGGCTTAATGCAATGCTAAGTCAATCAAATTACCCTATTCATACTTATGGAATTTTTTTTAAAAAGGTAAAATATACTCTATTCCCTTTCTCAGTTTTCATAAAAATATGACTGTAATATAAAGCTCAGTTTTTTTACATCAGTATTTTCTTTTGCCTTCTTTTAGATATGATGAGTTTATGTAGTCTACATGTACATTCAACCCTCATGAATATGTATGAACAGTTTTATATGCAGATACATACCAATATGTATGAAATTAACACTGAATAATCTGTTGGCACAAGTCTAGACTTTATAGAAATCTAACATTCCCCTAAAATAATATATAGGGGGTGGGGGAGGGGAAACTGACACAAAAAAAGGATTTATTTTCTACTTGTTAATATCTAATTTGATATGGAAGTGAAAAGTCTGATACTAGACTGATGTAGGGAAGTTTAATTTTTTTGAGATCAGGATTTGGAAAAAATAACCTAAACTTGTAGCATGTTATTTGGGGAAGATGTCTAGATACTAAATAATTAAATCAAAGATCTATCTAAGGCTGGACCTCCTAAGGATTCAACTGAAATTTCCTCAATCCTAAAAATTACAAACTTACCATGTATTATTTGGAGAATTAAAATACACTCCATCAAGTGTAAAACATTACTGACCTAGCTTCTGTCTTCCCATATGTGTTTCCTCCCCCCCAATATAGCAAAAGAATCACAAAGTGATGGGTAAGACCATCCCGCTGTTTTTTTTTTTTTAATAGTTATTTACCAGATATATGCATGGGTAATTTTCAGCATTGACAATTGCCAAAACTTTTGTTCTAATTTTTCCCCTCCTTCCCCTCCCTCAGATGGCAGGTTGACCAATACATGTTAAATATGTTAAAGTATAAATTAAATACAATATATGTATACATCCTGCTGTTCTTTAATGCTGATCCTCCCCAGCTCCTAAAATATTATATGGGAATAGTAATTAATCAATGGAGGATACAAACATAAAGATGAGAAAGTCCCTGCTCCACAGAGCCTCTAACTCTAACTGGGGACTATAACACAGAAATCAAGGGGGTCAGGGAGGACATTTCTGGGCTAAACAGTCAAATATCCCTGATAGGGAAGAAATTGAAGGCACCGATGTGGCCACAGGCCATAAGACAAGGAACTGTCCTGAGAATTCCTGGAGAGTTGGGGCTTGTTGGTGACATATCAAGCACTGTAGTGAACCAGAAAGACCGAATAGATAAAATAAAATTAGTGGCTTTTCAAATCAGTCCTTTGTTGTTAAGTATTTAAGCTTACCACATATGTTATCAGCACCTCCAACAATGTGTTTCCATTGTCAGTCAGACTGACTAGCCCAGAGAATGGCAAACTCTTGACAATGAGACTTAGAAAAATTTAAGGGAACAATTTTTGTTATTTCTTTGTTTGTTTTTTGTTATCCCCAGGCAAATTTGATAAGCTGGGTGACTAAGTAGACAAAAAAAAAAAAATTTGTCCTGGGTTTGGCAACTATGCCAAAAATTCATGGATCTTCCATCTTTTTGATATCGTCAAGACTGAATAACTAGATCAAGGGATAAAGGTATTTTATTCTAGTTATCTTCTTTCTTATGCTGAAGAATAAATATATAGCACTAGAGGGTAAAGAAGAAAGTAAAATTTAGATAAAGGTGAAAACATACCAGTTTAAAACAAACAAAAACCAAAATTCACAATTACAGATTGCCTAAATACTTAAAGCCTAATACCCAGAATCTTCATTATCTAGGGTCTTTCATCAAACAATAGTCTATCCAGATCAGGTGTCCAACTCACAGCCACATGCAGCCCATAATACTCCCAAATGCACCTAAATCAAATTAAAATGCAATTGGAAAATACTTAATAAAACAAAACATAAAACAGTGCATTTTAAAACAGCCAATATTTGCCAAGGATGATTCTTAAATACAGATCAGTGGCCTCAGTTTCTCCGCCTGACACCATCTGTCTTGATATAGATGATAATATGAAAGGCTGGATGGTGGAGTTAGTTGGGCATGTCAAGTCCTGATCATCCAAATTAATGAAGTAGAAAGATGGTGGGGGATAAGTAAAACTCTTTAAACCGCTGAGATGATTAAAATTCTTAATTATGTTTTCTTAGCACGATAGTAATAATAGCTTACATTTATATAGTACATTAAGGTTTACCAAATGCTTTACACCATTAGTCACTTCCTTTGATCCTCACATGATCTTGGGAGTAGGCAATGCAAATCTTCCAACTGCCATTTCACAAAGGAGAAAGCTCAGAGACCCGTGTCCCATGCCTTACAAGTCAAGACTGCCATCAAAATTCAGAATGACGCTCCGGAATCATGTCAGGTTTTTTTAAATCTTCTGATTTGAAAGTGAATCAAGCAAATAACCAAGATACAAATAATTCATAGTATCCTGATTGTCTTTTCCATCTATAAGGGCTCAATTAAGAGTATTTCTTGCAGAAGAGTAAAATATAAAAAGTTAATCAATCTTCCAAGATTTTCTTCCCTGACAAGCAGAAACAACTTCTCCCCACCTTTTCTGATGTGGCTTTGGGAGGAGTTCACAGAGCACATAACAAGGCAAAATATCCCTTATACATTCAGATCTTCTTCCCTAGTCCATATGACCTCATGCCTAAGCTATTGCTCTCACATCTAATCACTCACCCAGTCTGCTCTTAGTACCTTAGCAAAAGAGCCGTTTGAGAAAAATGAAATGCCCCCCCCATTCACCATTAATCACAAATAGAAATTCTTGATGCCCAAATATCATGTGAATCAATTCCAAATATGTTTAAAATACTGAAAAAGAAAATAAGGTACACTTTAGTTTTCCTATTGCTCAGGTATCAAACTAGATGTTTTAAAAAAAAATGCAAAAACTAAACTTAATATGAAGAATACAAATTTGCATTTCAATTGTTATTTACCCCAAGATTTAAAAAATAGAAGCTATTCCAGAAAAGCAAATCCCACCCCTTTAATTCAGACTGATTATGCAAGTTCTTAGGTAATTTTATATAATTGATCTGCAACCACAGACACCAATTTATTTGCCAGTACCAAAAGCATTTACTTGCCATTTAGCTTTAGTGGATCATCCTCTCACATTATTCATTAAGACGCAAAGAGGATTTCTAAAGCTATTGTATGAGGTCCTTGGAGAACCTCTTTCCAACCCAACATGACATCCCATGCATTGCAAATCATCAGTGCTAGATTACCCTCCAGATTTCAAGAATAACCTTCTAGGTAACAGCCTAATTAATCACTAAGTTATGCTTGCAGAGAAGTCAAAATCATGTCAAGATAAGGAAGAGACTATGAGATGTCTCCTTTGAAATAGTTCAACATAAGTAAAATCAGTCTATGCTCAATAAGACCTTCTGCAACATTTTCAAAAGAGAAAAAAAAATTAAGCAGTGGAGTACTTGTTAAGGTTTACAATCAACCAGCTCTCAAAAACAAAAAACAAAACAAAACCAAAAAAAAAAAAAAAAAAAGAAAGTAAGAACTCCCAGAAAACATTTACAATTTAATCCACATTAACATTTTCTTCATCACAGTCTAGATAATCAACAAGACAATAAATCAAGCCCAGATGTCTGCTGATTTCTGAATGCTCACATAGAAAACATAACAATCAAGAGAGTCCTTCAGAGCTGACCCCAGCAAAGCTAAAGGTTTTTTGTTTGTTTTACAATTTGAATTGTCAACATACCCAAGGATTCTTTTAAAAATCTGATGGAATTTACAAAAACATATCCTTTATCTCAACGTATTTCCTTGTAAATTAGTCAGCAGACTAGCATTAATGATTCCATCTTGTGTAAACCCACTTTGGCTTTGGAGTAGAATATAGGAAACGTCATAAAGTCTCACTTCATGTTGTAAGGGACCCTGGTGTCCATCCAGTCTACACTTAATTTCCAAATGAAAAATCTGTCCCATTGTCTGTCATCTAGGGGAGGGAGTAGAGGGAGGGAGGGGAAATTTTGGAAAAATGAATACAAGGGATAATGTTATAAAAAAATTACTCATGCATATGTACTGTCAAAAAATTTATAATTATAAAATTAATAAAAAAAAAAAATCTGTCCCAGAGAAGAGAAACTGTGATTTCCCCAAGGTGCCATAATCAGAAATAACTGGCTACCACTTTTGAATTCGGATCCTTCCCAGGACTCCAGATTCAAAATTGCCTCTCTCTTTCTTCCCCAGGAAAGTCATGTTGCAAGATCAAAAAACCTGATGTCGTTTTCATAAGGAAGCTGAATGTAATTCAGCTAATTATATGGACATTGTTTTCCCTTAAGCAAAAGTAAAAGAAAGTAGTTTTGACCCAGAAAACACTTTCTGCTAAATGTTTCTAGGTTTTAGAACTAAAATCAATTTTGCCAAAGTTCGCTAAGTGATTCTCAGTCATGGCACTAAACATAAAAATGTTCACACTCCCACTGGTGATGGTTTAGTATCTTAGTCCACCTTCACTGAGGGGAAGAGATGCTAATACCTGGTCAGCCCAGAAGTGTCACACTTTGAAAGCTCACTTTGAAATTGCAATTACTTATACATTTATACTTGGGAATAACTCTAAGTTTCAAGGTTACAGTCTCAGAAAAAATAAAAGCCTGGTTGAAAAGGCAATGAATGGTACATCTAAATTACTTTAATAACATTCTCAAAGAGTATAGCCCTGTCTGTGCTTACCGACAATTCAAAGGACTGCTAGAAAGGACTAAAAAACAAAGGGAGGATAGAGTGCACCCATTTATATATTCTTTGTTGTGTGTGTGTGTGTGTGTGTATGTGTGTGTGTGTGCATACACACACACACACACACACACACAAATATATACGTACATACTCCATCCACATCACATAAAATGCATTTTCTTATTTTTGTCCAAGCTTAGGAGGATATATTAATAACTTGCACCATTCACAAAAGCAAGGTAGTCCATGATGTTAAAAGTTAAAACAAATAAGCATAAATGCAATTGGAGATCACAGCTCCCAAAGTCTTCATTTAGTCCTTAATAAGCTATTGTCCAATTCCATATTACAATATTATGCATGGGTCAATGCGGTAGTTCCAGGCAAAACAAAAGAAATCTTTATGCTCTATCTAGATGCTTTAAGGTACTTTATTCAATTTCTTCTGCATCAGGGCAGTGTTCCTTACCTAATATGTTATACATTTGCTGAATGTTATTCAGCCTTTGTTGGTTCAGACCCCTCACTTGGCATTTAATTCCCAGTCCACCAGGGTATTCATGCTTGACAGCACTGATGCACACGCTGAATGCTTTATTTATGTAATGGTACAGGGAATGAAGCCATAAAGTGTATTAGACAGTATCCTGTTGCCATTGGTTGGTGCCACAACACTGCTGACCCATATCTACAGTAGTGCCTATGTCCAGAATTTAGAGTGGAATACATCATTAAGAGAGACTTAAGGACAACAAAGAAAGCATGGGAATTTAAGAATTACAAATTTCATTTTATTTTTTTAGGCAGAAAAAAAAAACAAAATCATCTGGTAGAAATTTCTATGATAATGTAAACTTAATTTAAAAAAAAAAGTTTTCTTGAGGGTTTTTAAATTTCTCTCCTTTTTGGTGGTGAGGGGAGGCTGGGGGAGTGTTTCAGACACTGATTTCATCTCTAACTACAACACACAATCAATCAGCAAGCACTGGTTGACCCTCCATCCCTGCACAGCTGTCAAAATAACTTTGCTCATCAGTCAACAAACTTTTTTAAGTCCCTACTACGTACCAGGAGCTACTCGTGGCCCTGCAGATACAAAGCACACATTGTTGGACAGCTCTGGCCATATTACATCCAGCGGCTTCTTAATGGCTGTATAGACTCCAAGTCTAGAATCTGGTCCTTGAGACCTCTTCTAGCCCGTCACCATCCTGGTCTGTCTTGGTTTATTTACAACTCAACACTCAATAGGAATCTTCTGCAGAGATTTGAAATGGTCTTGTTACACAGAATCACCGAGTTAGCATGGAAGCACGGGTAAGAGGAAATCAAATCCATACCAAAGACTGCTACATCAGCTTTAGAACAACTGGTCATTTAGCCAGTCTTCTAGGGAGAAGAGCCCTCTTCCTCCAAAGGCAGCCCATTCGACTCTAGTTTAGCTTTCACTGACAGAAATGTTTCCAATCAAGTAGGTATTTCCTTCTTTGCAACTTCTCCCTGTCGTTCTTAGGTATACTGTGAAAATTCAAGCAAAGTATAGTTTCCTTTCTAAACCAACAGGTCCTCAAAACACTTGAAGACAATTATGAAGATTTCTCCCCCAAGACTATTTTCTGCAGCTGGTCCTCATATGGGCACTAACTAAAGATAATTCATCATCCATGTGATCTTTTAGTTGTGTTTCTAAAACTCCGAAATTGCATTCCTAAAATGCAACCAGATAGAATCCTTTAGACATAATCTGAGCTAGGTGTAAGGACAATGGGACTCTCATCTCCCTAATCCTGAACATTGTTACTGTTTTTTGTCCTTTCTTCTGGAAGAGAACTTGCAAGTGAGTTGGATTTAAGTAAGTTACCAGTTTCACTCTCTCTTCTGGAGCCATCTGAGTCTGATGGTAAGTTATATTATCAGGGGAATTGGAGATAGCATGGATCAATGGGAATACTTGGCCTTTCTGAGCTAAGATTTCCCAGGTCTCAGTTTGTTGGAGGAAATGTCCATTCAGTGATTAATGCTAGGCTAAAAAAAAAAAAATGACCAAAAAATGGCCTCTTTTACCTAGTTTAAAAAAAAAAAATCAGTCTGTGAAGGGAAGATACTCAAGGTTTTTGGACAAAACAGAAACAACCACTATTTATACGATTCTGAGACACCAGAATCCAAACAAGGACCAAGAGAGGTCTGGACTGGGACTCACCATTGGCCAATCAATCACAGTTATCTTCCTAGACATGAACACTGACTTTTTAAATGAAGGTTAGGGATACATTCTTTCTTTTAAGGTCCTAAGAAAATGGCAGTTTTAGAGCTGCAGAGACCCTCATCCAAACTCCTCATTTTAAAGATGAGGGAACTGAATCCAGAAAAAGTGATTTTATACCAATATCCATCATCTCCTACAGTTCCCTTTATTATAAAAGTATTAGCTGTCATTTTATGTATTTTGACTAAATGTACCTAAGACTACTTTGTAAAGAGGTGAATGATGGTGATTTCTAATTTAACTGGATGGGAAAGAGTTAACTGGAAGGTAGGGAATTCCACTGGAAGAATCGTCATTCACTGAATAAATACTTTCTGGGGGACTACTATATGCCCAACAATTTGGAAAATTTGGCCAGTATTATTTCTGGGTGAACCAGAAGCAGCTCAAGAAGTCCCATGGGAATCATACACTATCAATAGGATTGTTTTGTTTTGTTTTAAATCTCACTGTAACTAGAACTTTAAAAATACACACAGCTCAGGCTAACACAACAATGATGCAATATTTAGAAGCTATTTTTGAAGACTGGCATCCAAAATCTGAATTCTAAAAGAGGCAGAATGGTACAATGTAAGAGAAGCTATGGAGCCAAGAAAACTTGAATTTGAATCGTACCTTTACTACTTGTAGGCTGGGGACCAGGTCACCTTACCCTATCTATAAAATGAAGGGTCATATGAAATTAACAAGCAAGGTCCTTTTAGATCCAAGTCTGTGCTTTTAGCATCTCCTCACCTCCTTTCTAGAGTCCCACATTTTGTAATAACTATAGGGACTAATACAATCGTGATATAATTTCACATTTTAACATTTTTTTTGGTGAGAGTAACATCAAAAGTCCTTTTGGATCTAAATTTATGCTTCTCAATTTTCCTACAAACACACACACAAAAAAACCCCCTCTCAAGGTCCAAGATTTTAGAAGTATTGAGGTGACTAATACAATTTTGCTATAAATCCACATTTCAATGTTATTGCATAATGTTTTCCAATACTGCCAGGTTTCACTCCTGGCCAAAACCTGTCTACTTCTAACTGTCCTCTATTACAGCTATAACAAATGAAAAAGAAGATCCAAAATAAAAGGAACAACTGTCCTAACATCTTCATCAAATGTGAACTGAAGGCAAGATCTCTAAAACAGAAGCCAAGGCTTCTTACATAAAATTCATCAACAGCAACAAAAGAAAATCATATTCCAAAAGTCTTCCTCCCATAAGGTAATTGAGAAAATTCTGGCCCTTGCAATGTTTATTCCCGTGGACTTGTTTCATCCTATTCTGTTAGGAGAACATATGCCAAGTGAGGCTGACAGAATCAATAAGAACTTAAGTTGTATTTTTTGTAGTCTGGGTTTCAGATCACAGCGACACCTTTAATCAAAGATGTGGGGGCTTCCCTGACATCTGGACATCTCTATCTCAAATCTAGAGGCAGTTTTTATTGAGCTGAATTAAGAACTTCAGTGAAATAATTAGAACAGCAATGCAAAGTATCATGGGTAAAGGATTCTGACATTTGATCAGTCTCATAAAAGTATGCACTCAACCTACACATCTTACAAGATAGTTAACAGGATTATCAAATGGGCAAAAGGGTATAAAGATGTTCTGAGAACTGAAGAATTGAATTACAATATTTGCAGATTTATAGTTGTTTTTATTTTTAAAAAAATAATAAATGGCAAAGCCCTTTGAATACAGAAATCTTAACCAATTCTTACAAAAACCCTATGACATTAAGTAAACTCTAAGTAGCTAGCACATGGCCTGTGTTACTGTCCCCATAAGATTGAAAGGGAGAGTAAGGCTCCGAGACTAATGGACTTGCCTATGGTCATAGAACAAGTAAGCATCAGAAGAGATATTTAAATACTCATTTCTACTTCAAATTAAGCTCTTTCCATTACACTACAATGTCTCTCTGAATTTAATTCAATTTTAAAAACATTAATTAGGCTCTGTTCTAGGCATGATAGTAGTAGAGTCCCCTAGCCCTGCAACCTCTCTCTGCCTGTTTCCTTATATTATAGAATTAAGATAACAATAGTACCTATTACCAAGATTGTTGTGAGGAAACAAGGAGATATTTGTAAAGCTTTTGCAAGCCTTAAAGCACAAAATAAAATGCTAGCCATCACTACCAACACTGAGGCAACTGGATGGTAGTATGGACAGAACTGGGCTTGAAATCAGACTCATCTTCATGAGTTCAAATCTAGACTCACATATTTACTGTGTGAGCCTGGGGAAGTCACTTAACCCCTATTGACCTCAGTGCCTCATCTGTAAAATGAGCTGGAGAAGAAAATGGTAAATCATTACAGAGTCTTTGCAAAAACAACCCCCCCCCAAAAAAAAAAACATCAAATGAGGATCATAGGTGAATACAATTGAAACAATGAAACGATAACTTACTACTAACATCACTATGATGACCACTACAACAACTACTACAACTATTACACAACTACTACTACTACAACTATTACACTACTACAACCACCATTACTACTATTACTACTCAACTATTACAACTACAACTATTACTACTATTACTACTCAATTATTACTACTACAACTATTACTACTACAACCACCACTACTACTACTATTACTATTCAACTATTACTACTACAACTACTACTACAACTACTACTACTATTACTACAACTATTACTACTATTACTACTCAATTATTACTACTACAACTACTACTACAACTATTACTACTACAACCACCACTACTACTATTATTACAACTATTACAACTACAACTACTACTACTATTACTACTCAATTATTACTACAACAACTACTACTACTACTATTACAAATATTACTACTATAGCTACTACAACTATTATTACTACTACAACTACTACTATTACAACTATTACTACTACTACTACTTCAACTATTACTAGTACTACTACTATTACTATTGCTACTACTATTACTGTTACTACTACTTCAACTATCACTAGTACTACTACTATTACTGCAATTATTACTAGTACTACTACTATTACTACAACTATTACTACTACTACTACTTCAAAAATTTATATCTGTTCTCAGATACATACTAGTTATGTGATCCATAGCAAGTCACTTCTTATGCTTCAATTTCTTCAACTGTACTCCAAGGGGTATTATAAGAGTGGAAGGAGAAATTATTTGTAAAATATGTAGCACAAAAGGCGCTTGATAAAAGCTTATTCCCTTTCCTATTGCTACAATGACTACAAAAACAATAACAAAAAGTCTATTCTCATAGGGATCTTATGTGAAGTTCTACTAAGGAATGAATATCAAAATGAGCTTTCACTAATAGAACTTCATAATATAGTGCAAAACTATGAAGACCATCAACAAGCGGTTATTAAGCACATACTGAATTCTAAGCACTGTGTTACATGCCAGAAGTCAAGGCTATCCTCCGTTTTCTCCGATGGAACATGGCCCAGGCAGAATGTCATAGTCTTTAATAGAAACCATAATATTCCTCATACACAGCATACAATTTTTCAGCTCCAGACTCACTGATTTCACTGGCTCTTCCCCATGCATGAAACACTCTTCCTCAATCCTACTTCTTGACTTCTTTGAAGTCCACCCAGAATCACACTTTGTTCAAGGCCTTCCCCCCACCACCATGTCCAACGTATTCTGCATTGTTTCTATGTAGCTGTTCACAAATTCTTCACTCCATTAGACTATGAGCTCCCTGACAGCAGGGACAATTGGGTTTTTCCTTTCTTTGTATTCTCAGAACTTAGCACTGTGCCTAGAATTAGGTATTTGATAAATGCTAATTGATGAGGAAAATTAAATCCTGAGCCAATTCCATAAAATTTTGGAGCTTTAAGGGACATTGGTAATCACCTAGTTTGACCAGCTGATTGTGCCCGCGAGGAGATAAACGTCCACAAAGGTGAAGTGACCAGCATCTCTGTGCTGGTCAGGATGCTACTCACACCATTCCATGAATCTGATTGAAAACATAGTAAGAAATGTTGTAAGCTCCGGTCCTTGGTGTTTATCTATTTCTAACTAGTATTGTAATCAAACTTATGAGAGAGATTGTGAATGTAAACAGATGGCTTCTAGTAATGTAGACTAGATAAACAGAGAGATTTTCTTGGAGTATTGCTAGTGTAATAGTCTGTCTTTGCATAGTAAGTTTCATTTCATATGGACTAAAACTGTACTCTACTACCCAAAACCCCAGGGGCCAACAGAAACAAGGACTAGTCATGCTGGATTGGGTGCTTAGAATTAGTTCACAAGTACAACTCCGCTAACTGTGGCTTCTAAAAAAAAAAAAAAAAAATGAAGACACTTAAGAAAAGAGACAATGGAATCAAAGACAATGTTAGAGTGAAGGCACTTTGTACTATCAGTTATTTCTAATTATAAATCAGACCAAAGGAGGCAGAATGATTTTAATATCTGAGCAAAACAAAGAAATGTATGACAGAAAATGTATCCACTGAGATGGTTGGGACAATATATATAATTAGGTCAAAATAAAAATGGCAAATATTTTTAAAGTTCTAGTGATTATGTTTTTAAAAAACATGCCACAACTAATTGACTATGGTTTCTTTTTGCTCCCAGGCTACCCATTATTTCTGTCTTTTACTGATATGACTCTTTGTTTTTGCAATCCTTTTCTTTAAAAAAAAAATTAATTACTGAAATAATCTGAATGTGAAACTATAATTACCTATAAAAATAAAATCTGCACAATTACTTCCATACAGCCTCACAAATCAAAACACTGCTTTTTATTCATTTAACATTCCCAACATGCAAAATTACATGACAATATGCCTATCTGACAATAATCACTGAGCCACGGGACAGCATAAGGCCCGAACTAAAATATAACCAAAGACAATATGAAAACACTAAATACTCAAAATAACTTCCTTGTACTGAAGTGTGAGGAAAAGGAAACATGAGAACATTTCTCAAGTTGTTTCCACATCATTCAATGGAGTTATTAGTCCATGATAATTTCTCCATATATTTATAAAGGCTAAACTTCTGATCCATTTAGCAATGTGGCTTCTAGATTAAGTTGAATTTCAAAAAGTACATTTGTACTTCAATGTGGCTGAATTCCAAATGGTAAAGGGGCTGTTCCTGAACTAGAAATCACTAAATTAGTCAGCAAGCATTTACTTACTATATGGCAGTTACCATGCTAGGCAAAGAAGATACAAAGAAAAAACAGAGCTCCTGCTTTTAAGGAGTTCACCTTCAAATGAGGGAAATAACATGGAAAAACTTTATGTATTATGTATACATATACATGTCATAATTATCTATAATATATGTGCACTGTGCATATACACATGTGTGTGAATATGCAAATATTTGTGTCTATGCACAGGTGTGATATTTGTATGTTCACACCTAGAAGATA